>NW_028281709.1:0-77500 GCF_059751285.1 Brachycentrus maculatus | reverse complement strand
GTAGGTACTACATGTGCAATAAAATTCGAAATTGTATTCAAAGTAAGTGCCTACGCAGTACCTATGTCTAAGTATTTTTATTATATGTAATAGAGCGTTGGAACGTTCGAATATCTTTATTCTAGCCGTTGAAAGGGAGCTTTATAAAAGATTTTACGAAACATCATTTATTTATTTCATATTTATATTTCACCAAGCACAAAATTACAATTTACAATAATGTGCCCTCACTGAGTTTTCTCCGTGCCGAGGGCACATATTACAATACTTATTTATAAAACTATATAAATGAAAAAAAAAATATGACATGCAATCAAATACTTTTTATTAGATCTACCCGCTTGTATACATTATCCATTTATGAATAGCTTTTTTATACTTAGTTTAATTATTTAATGACTTTTTGGATAATGGAAGTAAGTAGTACAACTAATCTACGTTCTTTCGACCAAAAGAGATATGTGTTTTGGATATTTAAGAAGCTATATTATTTATAGATTCGGCATTAACATTGTGGAATGACATGTTGTTTTTTTTAATTAAAGAAGCTTACCAACTAAAAAAACTAACCAACAAGCCAATTTTCCTCAGGAGTAGGCAGAGAAAATAGAACGCTACACCAAACTGTCTTTGCACGAAATATTAACATCTTCCACATTCTTCCATCTTCTCATGCATACACGCCGATTATTCCGACTGACCACCTTCAACTATTTGAAATATTCGATGATGCCTAATTTTCCTCGGTCTTCTTCTGCTTCTATTACCGACCATTTGCTCATGAATCTATTTTACTACTCATTCGATTTACCCAAACCATAGAAACATACGTTTTGTAATTTTATCGATAGTGCTTATCTCAGCCTTGTATTAAAAGAATTTGTGAATTAATTAAAACATCGTATTTCCTAATTTTCCACGGTCTTCCTCTATTTCTATCACAATCCACATTCGCCTCATAAATTTGGATATTAATGATAGGTTAAGACCACAAGTATTGCATTGAAATACTTTTCCAATACGCAAACATGTATTCCATAACAAATTGTACTTAATTATCTTCGATACAATAAAAGAAATTGCCTTTTTTATTTTTTAAATAAAGGGCATGACCTCGTAAAAATGGGCCCGTTTCGGGAGTAAATATTCATACAAATCGGGCGCATTTGTGTATACAAGTCGTAAAATGTAAGTATGCATACAGAATACTAGTATGTACAAGAGACGGAAAAACGAACATACAATAAAGTTCTGCGCTTTCCCTTAAATAAATATGGTGACGTTTATTTTTCACCCTTACAATCAGACAAAACTTCCTCTACGCGATAAGATAAAGATCCAGTGAAGCTCTAGTGATTCAAGAACAAGGTTTCTAAATTGGTTCATATATATAGAACTTCCAAGAATTTGAGTAGTGTGGTTGTCAATAATGGGTAGAATTTGTGAATGTTACACGTGTGTAAAGTGATCACTCAAACCAGCTTATGACGGTCGTCAGCCCCGTTTATTCCCAGACTTCCATATTCTTCTTCATCTTTGATGAGATGTCAAAAAACTGTTTGAAAACAACTCCTTTAATTGGAGATAATACAGATTTGTAAACAAGTATTTGGACATACTAAAAATGCTGTAAATAAATTAACTGGTCAAATTATAAGCTAAAATAAAAAAAAATTAAATGATATTTTCTGACGTTTCTCATATGACTTCTCGTATGTGATTATAATCCAGGATTCGGATCTCACATACTAATATAAGAGTTTCTGTTTGATAAAAAGCTCATTTTCATCTCACCAATAGATGTCTCAAGTGAAGTTCTAGTGATTCAAGAAAAATGTTTCGAAATTGGTTCACATGTATAGAACTTCCCAGAATTTGAGTCCTAGTGTGGTTGTTAATAATGGGTAGAAATTGTGAATGTTACACGTGTGTAAAGTGATCACTTAAACCAGCCTATGATGGTCTTCCATATTCTTCTTGATCTTTGATGAAATTTCAAAAAAATACAATAATTAATACACGAAATGATCATTTCACTCAAATTAATCACTATATAAAAAATCGACTTTTTTGTATTATAAATATTCTTTTAAAATTATTAGTCAGAAAGTGAAAAAAAATAAATTGAATATAAATATCGGGGGTACCACAGGGGTAGGCAGAGAGAATAGAACACCACACCAATTTGTCTTTGAAAACAATCTTCGCCTCTTTTATATTCATGCAAACTATGCCATGTTCTCTCCGATTCCGCAGCTTCACATGTTAGCCAATGCTTTTGATAGTATAGATTTATTTAATATATTGTTATCCACCTTGAAGTCTCTACTTTCTCAGCATTTCTTCTCCATGTTATAATGGATAAATTTAAACATTGTGTTTCACTCTCTCTCGCTGCTCGCTGATGGTGTGTAAAGGAGACGTGTATTTACCAGTGCTTACGATTTGTTATTTTATGTAAAAGACTTTTTGTTTGTCTATAAGTGTATTCATTAGTGTATTTTTATATAAGATACCGTATATATGTGTTATGTTAAAGGCTTTTGCCGTTCAATAAATACATATCAGATTCGATCAAATATGCCAAATACTTGAAAGTGGTCAGGTTAGGAGTCGTAACAATCGGCGGGTATGTATGAGGAGATACATGAACGTGGAAGAGGCGAAGAATGTTTGCAAAGACAGGGTGGTGTGGTGTTCTATTCTCTCTGCCTACCCCTGCGGGGAAGCGGCATGATGGTTAGTTAGTTTTTTTTTTATAAAAAAATAAATACACACCGATTATTTCAACTCCTGACCTGACCATATTCAAGTTTTTGAAATACTTGAATCGTACCAAGTTTTCCTCGTTTATATTATATATACTTATAAATATATCAAAACGGTTTTAAACATTTAAGTAAGTATAAATTACGCAAACAAAGGGATCTAAAATTTATAAACCCTTTCTTCAGACCCAAGATAATGAGCAGTAATTACACAGATTTATGAAACAAAAGAAGAAAGAGTTATTACTTTTGAATAGTAACTGTGGTAAGGCAGCCTCCAGCGCCGATTGGTGGTGTCTGGATTTTAATTCATACCCATGAACTTAGACGGGATTCTACTCGCTCTGTACTTTAAAGTTATCGAATGAGTAGTCTGGCGTTAAAATTATTCACGTTCTAGGTTCTCGCGATAATCTCGCGATTATCAGCGGTGCCCTAATCACCATTGGGTCAGGAAAGGGGTAAAAAAATCAGATTTTGGTTATGAGATTTGAGTTTTGTACTGATATTTCTTGGTGGTGCATTTAATAGAATAAAATAAGAACTTGGTAGTTTTTTCCACATGAATTTTATTTGACCAGCAACCGGGGTTTGTCGAAACTGACATCTGTCTGATGATGACGGTTACGGCGTAACCCGATTGCTGGTCAAACAAAACTCATGTGGAAAAAAACACAAATGTAGTTGTTATTTTATTCAACAAATGGTTATGAAGAATATTTTATATTATATGGGAAAAATTTAAACACACAAAATTAAAAAAGAATAAAAATAAATTATTTTACAAAATCAATACAAAATAAGTGTTAGTCCTTCTCCAAGCAAAAGAGCTTAATTGAAAAAAAACTCTGGTAACTTAAAATATTTTTTAAAAAGTGGTTAAAACAAAGTTTATTTTTATTTTATAAGGTTTAGAAAATCTCTATTTGTATTATTATTTAATAAAAAAACTAACTTACTAATCCCGAAGCTTCTCTGTAGAGATAGGCAAATTAAATGCCACACTAATCTGTCTTGTCGAAAATTATTCGCCTCATCTGCATTCACGCATCTCCTCATACATACTCGCTAATAATTACCACTTTTAATTTGACCACACCTATGTATTTACCGTACTTGATCATGCCAAGTTTCATGAATCCGTTCTAATATACGAGTAAACATTAGAACCTTCATTCATAAAAAAAGACATGAAAACAAGCACTAGTACCAAAATAAATAAACATAACAAAATAGTATTGGCATAAAAGATACATCATTTTGTGGTCTATTCATTATTTTAAGTTGGTAGGTACTTAGTTCATAAAAAAATAGTAAATTAGTAATAAAATCGTGGCTTAAGTATGGATAAGAACTGATAAAAATATAAAAAAGACTTAATCGCTCTTGCAATCTATGTATAATTCTTAGTAGGTACAAAACAAAAAAAAACACCTAAAATTATTAAAATCATGGCTTAATTACTTAATTAGTAATAAGTACCTATTTAATTTGAAATTTTAATCAAAAGATATATAATATAAGAATGTGATCTTACTATCATTCTAAGTAGGTACTATTTTTTTTAAGTTCATTCACTACCCGCTTTTCAGGATTAAGGCATGTTTGTATAAAAAGGAAAATATTGCGGTTTATTTATTTTCTTCTCTATGTTCTATTGAATAAATATTCCTGTATTCTTTAGTGGCTAAGAAAGGTGTTAACATGGATCTTGGAATAAACTGAGGGGTTTGGAAACAATATGAGATACGGTTTTGTATTTGGAACCAGGTAGATATTTACGATACGAAAATATTTTTAAAAAAAATGACGTTAAGATATTTTATATTACCACCGATAAAAAAAATCGTGCGCCACGTAATCTCTGATGTTGCATTTATATAAGTAGTGTCATAAAATATTGATTACATTTAAGTTATGGTAAAAGTTTTTCTATTATTTTATTGAAATTTTATTGAAGAAATAAATTTTCGTAAGTAATTTATTTAAATATACTCACAAAAATATATATTTGTAATCAAATTTATATCAAATTCTACCTGAAGTCCTTGCTATAAATTAAATGTTATAATTTTTATAATAAACTTCATGAATTCATTTAATTTAATTTCAATTATGATATAAATTTTATCAAATCGTGGTTTTCAACCTTTGCCTTGCTGTGTTTGGTATATAAATATTAATTTTAATTTTTTCTAGCCTTCCACCAGTCTGATGATGTGAGTAAAGACAAAACCCAATCAATGGTCAATTAAAATTTTAAAGCGTTTCATTTTTATTTTTTATAATTACATTAAATGCAGTTAAACAAAGAAATGTCAGTACAAAACTAAAATTACATATATTTTAAAAATATATTTTACTTAAATAAAATCATGTTTTATCAATCCCTTTCATATTCGATCCATGTAAACCATTTTTTGCAGTACAATTCCCATACAAAAAACCTTTTCGTGTTATGTTTTCAGCAGAAAGGCTTTCTTATGCACAAAGGAGGTGGTTCCTTGCGAAACATTAAAGGTAGATGGGTGTTCTAACATTTCAATGGGAGTATTTTATACGTATGTACATCCCCATTGAATTCACGCTCCTAGAGCTTTATCTTGGAAGCAAACGAGAAATAAATTATCACAGCTGCCAACCCCATCGAAATTCGGCCAAATAAATAAAAAATATGGTAAATATAGGATATAACATATTAATATTTTTGTACGAAATATTTTTTATGTGGTTTTCTGATGAATGTTGATAAATCAAGAGTTGTGGTTTTTGAAAGAGATGTCTGAGTGTAAAATATTAGTAAATGGGGAAATATGGATCGGGTAGATGATTTCGTATATTTAGGAAGTGTGTATGTTTCTAGGGGTAGAAAGAATGATAAAGATATCGAAAGGATAGTGAATGCTGGGGGCAGAGTGAATATGGCACTGAAATAAGTTATAAAAAATAGTGGCCAAAAGGTAGAAGCACCCATTAATACATTAGTTTGAAAATGAAGCGTGGAATTGGTAAAATGAGGATAAAAGTAGACTAAATGCAGTCAAAATGCGATCTCTCTGACAAAAAAAACCCCTGGGAATCGAACCCGAGACCTCCAGTACGGTAGCCGAGCGCGCTGACCATCACATTAAGGAGGCAGACAAATGCACCTAAAATATGACCTAATATATATGTAGTATAAATATTCCTTCGAAATTCCAGACTGGGTTCTTGAGATTGGAATTTACTAGAAATGTTCTCAAAATCTTAAAATATAAATTTCAAAAGTTCGAAAAATAATTTAGTTCATTTTCCGGAGAACACCCCGAGTTGTGTTTACTTGCAGATTGTGAAAATGTTGCTCAAGTTCGGATTTGAATATACAAAACCTGCAAATTTGAAAGTTTCTTAGGATATTCCCCAAGTTTTGCCATAATAAAGTTGTGTATAATGTGATTTACTTATAATTTGAACGAAACTTAAATTAAGCAAGGTGGGATATTGGGAAATTTACTTCCAAAGAAAATATAAATTTACGAGTCGTCACTGGAATTACATTTGACGGATGACATTTTTATGTTCATGCACAATACTGTGTAGAACTTACACTGCAAATGGTTGATTCAAAAGTTTTCTGATCTTAGAATTTCAATCGGGTTTGTTTACAATACAAAATGTACCCAATGAATATTTGAAATATTTAATGATTTTCTATTTCATAACAACTAAATACGCTTACTAATTAGTGAGTTTTACTTGGATATCTAAACAATACAGAATTTAATGAATACTTGAAATACTTACTTTGGGATTTTCTATTTTATAACAACTAACTACGCTCACTAATTAGTGAATTTTAATGGGATTTCTAAGCAAAACAGAATGTAATGAATATTTTAAACACTTTGTGATTTTATATTTTATAACTTACAAAATATACAGCTGATCCGTGAATATGAATCGGATTTCTAAACAATAATTAATTAAATCAACGTTAGATAACATTGATTTTTTGGCTTCGCATGCGTTGTTAAATCAAACATATAAGAAGTGTGTGCTTTAGACTTCTTATATGTTTTGCTGCCAGACTGAGACCCAGCATGATATGTGAGAGACTTACTTTGTTTGTATAGATTTTGAGTGTGTCTAAATACTTCACAAATGTGGGTTTTCTCCATTCAGGACATTAATTACCTAAGTTTGTTTCAATTTCTAATTTTGCTTAAATAATTTATTAAATAAACATATCTTAGTACACACCTTCTTCTTTTAAACGTACAACTCATAAAATACATATTTACTAACATTTTTTAATTTTCATCTTTTTGATTTTTTGTTTTCTGTTCAAATCAAATATTTGTAGCTTAAATTAAAACTTTGAATATTATTTTATTTCTGATATCTATTGTATTCTTGCCAGTGCCCTTTTATTATAACCTAAAATAAAATGTATATCCACGCACAGGTCATGCCTTTGTGGGATTTTTTTTGTATTAATATTATTTATTATTTGTAGGCAGGTACGTGTATTTATAATACATATATTGTGAAATGCAAAATAATTAAAATTAAGGAGTTATTTTTATATCTTTTGTATCTCAACATAAATGAAGATGAAGATGAAAGTTTGGGTATTTGCAGGGCTGACGACTTGTCATAGGCTGGTTAAATGATCACTTTATGCACGTGCAACGTTCTACTCATCATTGACAACCACACAAAAAAATGGAATTCCTTAATGTATCTTTAATTTTATACCGCACTACATGACTTCAAAACCCTCATGTCTGTTGGATTAATACAGCTTTTGGAACTTGTGACCTCAATAACAAATCACCCGAAAGTATTTATTCATTAAAAAAACTTTCGTCAGACACATCGTCTGACGCTACATGTAAATTCAACCTTTTAACAGCGCAGAGAGTGATATCATAAACCAATTTCGACGGACATTGAATTAATTCACAAGTCTTCTAGTAAAATATGAAGAAATGAGAGAATAAATTTTATTTTTCTAATAAAAGAAGTAATGCGAGTAGAATAAGAAATTCAAGATTCTTGAATCGATTTTCTGACAAAAGTTTGACCCATTTCATTCATATCATTATGATATTCATATTAGTTATTTGCGAATACTATTTTCGCTCTTACAAAAAAAACTTTTTCAAGAATGAAAAAAGGACTTTTAAGGTTAGTCCTAGAAAAAGAACGCACTCAAGCTTCTTTGCAGATGGAACTTCGCGTTTATTTTCCACGTTAATCGAGTGATTATATATCCCGACAATACTAGCTTCAAATGTCGGTTTAAAGTTAAACTTGAATAAAATATATTAATATTCTGGGTGAGCGGCGTTAAAAGGGATTGATAAAATAATTTTAAAGTTTCAGAAACGTCTCGACGTCGTTTAAAAATATTAGAAGCGAAGTCTGAGGATAAAGTTTTTGAAGAGCGATTTAAAAGAATGCGATAATTCAGTCTGGTTGAAAAAAGACTCGAATTATGTTGCGCTATTGACAAAAAAATAATTATGGCTTCAAAAATGTAAGATGTAACTTTGAGCGACCATTAACTAAATTCAAGGGTATAGAAATTTTACTTTTTATTTCTCCTCTTTGTATTTGTTATTGAGTAGGTGTAAATAAGGAAATGTTGATTTTCCTCATTAAATATGCTGTTTACTTTTGACATAATTTAAAAAAAACATTCCTAACCCTTCATTGGTATTTATCAAATAATATTTATCAAATAAAATATGTTAAATATAAAAAAAGGAAGGTTTTTTGTCATTTGGGTGTTTATTAGTGAAAATGGTGTTTGTGTGAGCATAGTTAATATTTTTTCAAACCATTTTCTGTGAGTTTTTTGAGTTGTAGACTATAAAAATGTAAGTATTGTGTAAAATTGTATTAGTTTTGCTTATTTAATATGTAAATTTCAATTAATTTTTATTTAAAATTGAATTTTGTTTAAATTGAACCATAATTTTATCAATTTAAGTATGGGCAAGTTTTTAGACATATCTCCAAGAAAATGTTGGGAAGTACCAACCTTATTACTTCATTCCACATATTCCCTAAGAAAGGCAATCACGGGTTGATGTAGAAAAGTGTTGAAAATTCAATATCCTTCAATGAATATGTATATATATGTATATATATATATATATATATATATATATATATATATATATATATATATATATATATATATATATATATATATATATATATATATATATATATATATATATATATATATATATATATATATATATATATATATATATATATATATATATATATATATATATATATATATATATATATATATATATATATATATATATATATATATATATATATATATATATATATATATATATATATATATATATATATATATATATATATATATATATATATATATATATATATATATATATATATATATATATATATATATACGCTTCAATTTCGTTACCTTGACCCTTAAATACTCTTCCCTTTTATACCTTATCTACAGACAGTATAAGGTCATAAATATTATTTGGACCATTTCGGTTCTGTGCCGGACTATCAACCATTGTTCTTAGTTAGCAAGTAACTGCATACTTAAGGAAGGTATTGCATTGTTGGACTAAATCTAGCTCACACAATTACACTTCGGACTCGGATAAATTAACATCTATTGTAAATTTATTGCCCCAAAGTGCCCTCAGATGGTTCATTTATTTTATTATTAATTAATGTGACCCAAGCAGAACAAAGATAAATGTTAATCAATTTTCATAATCTTACATTATTTATTGATTCGCTAGATTAAATTTGTGGAATGACAAGTCGATTATTAAAAAAAAAACACTTAGTATCAACCACATAAATTGTATTATTTTTTGACATCTCATCAAAGATGAAGAAGAATATGGAAGTCTGGGCATTTACAAGGCTGTCAACCGTTATAGGCTGATTTAAGTGATCACTTTACACAGTGTAACATTCACCAATTCTACCCATTATTGACAACCACACTACTCAAATTCTCGGAAGTTCTATATATATCAACCAATTTAGAAACCTTGTTCTTGAATCACTAGAACTTCACTAGAGACATCTATTGGTGAGATGTAAAGAAGCTTTTTACTAAACAGAAACTCTTATATTAGTATGTGAGGTCCGAATCCTGGATTACAATCACACACATGAGAAAAGCCAGAAAATAACATTTTCGTTTTTAGTATTTAAGCTCATAATTTGACCAGATAATTTATTTACAACATTTTGAGTGTGTCCAAATACTTGTTCACAAAATCTGGATTATCTCCAAATACAGGAGTTATTTTCATTTTATTTTTTGACATCAAAAAAATAATATTAAAATAACTGTAATAATATGTAATGTTAAACATAACTTATGATAAAGAAGCGGTTAGCTTCAAAACCGGTAGACATTATAATTAAGTTATAATAAAATATTTATAGTAATTTTAAACAAAGTTAAATTTTGATTACATACGTTATATTTATATTTTGAGACGTTTTTATGCTATACTACTTGTATCCAATGTATATGTAATGCCATATCATTCTTAGTCCAAATTAACAGTAGGATCTTTATTTTATTAACTGGCCAATTAGTTTATAATATAGCTCTAGGGGTTACGGTATGAGAGCACATTAGATAAAGCAAATGGATATGAAAGAAGTGAGAATGAAAGAAAATATTGTTTAGTAAATGAGTAATGGCTGTATTTACTGGTGCGTTTGACAGCCCAAGTAAATTGGATGCCATCAGTATAAACCTTCATATTTTCCTTCCAGCAAAAGGTGTTCAAAAAGTTACGCTACGTTTAACAGATACATACTGCGAATGGTTGAAGGGAGGCTTTATTGTCAGATATTAGGGGTTGAAATTTATTACACCTATTTCGTAAGTATTTTTGCGAATTGATAGGGACGTTTGAAAGGTTAAATGAGCAGACTATGTGAGTATATGACAAATTGTAAATTTTGGTCCAAGCTACCTTTCCATGTAAAAAATGGAAAAAAAACCATCTCTGATATTCTGCAAGAAACGCCTGAAATATTACTGTCTTTTTTATATTCCTACATACAAAATTTAAATCAATAAATTTAAAATATTTATTCATGCTTACAGACTAAAGACTAAAATATCACTCTATTTTTTAAATGGACTTTCTTTGATATGTTTCAAGAAACGCGTCATTATCTTCAAGAATATCGTTAGAATTTTAACTGAAAATTTTAAATCTTTTAATAGAAAATGTGGAAAGAAATACTTCTCCGTGTTTAAAATGGACTATTTTTGATATGTTTCATGAATTGTCTTAAAAAATACCGTCTTTTTCAAATTCCTTAAAATAAATTTTTAATCCTTAATTTGAAAATTTTGTCCAAGCTTAGAGACTGTGGAATACTACTCCATATTAAAAATGGACTTTCGTGATATGCTTCATGAAACGCCTGAAATATTTATGTCTTTTAGTACCAACAATAATGTTTGGAATAGAAGCATGAAGTTGGCAAAAGGAGGATGAAAGTAGACTGAATGTAGTCGAAATGCCATATCTCAGATGAATGTGCGCTAAAACGTTAATTGAAAGGTGATATAAGGAAGAAATCCTAGGTTGAGATAAGCATTATCGATAAAATTAAGAATAGTGTGTTGAGATGTTTTAGCCATATGGAAGAAATGAGTAAAGAGAAATATAAAAAAAAAAAATAGGCGAATGCAGCTGGATAAAGAAGCAGAAGAACACTGGAAAAACTTGACATAATCGAATATTTTAAAGTGTTCAGATCCGGATTTGGAATAATCGTTGGGTATGTATGAGGAGAAGAAAGATAGTTTTACTTATTTATTTTTTTACAAAAATGTTAATAAAATTAGTATATAACCACTCACCGGTGAGTAGTTATATACTAATTTTATTAACATTTTTGTAAAAAAATAAATAAGTTAAAATGACTAACCACAAAGTAAATGCTTTAAATATTAATAATATTGAGAATAAAGATAGTTTATTAGTTTAAAAGATAGATTGGTGTGGATTTTTATTCTCTCTGCCTACCCCTGCATGCATGTGGTATGATAGTTTATTTTTATTTTTAATATTTACATAAATAAAAATTTTGAGAACAATTACAAACATATTTCTTTTTTTGCAGAGACCCACCAAGCCACCTTGTGTGTCTTGTCAGTGGAGTTCTTTTTACATCAATTTTTTTTTGTTTTTATCTATTTTAACCTAATACACACACAAGAAATAGAGAAGTTGGTTTTTAAAAATTCGTTACAAGGAACTTGAATTCAATTATAATTGTCTCGCTTGTAAATATATTTATTCTTAAATAACAACAGTTGAAGGCGACAAAAAATATGTGTAATTGTGAATTTGACAGTGAAATCTGAAATTGACAGTTTGAAAAATGGACGTGAGATTCTTATTTCGAAATCAATTTGTTTTTACTAAAATAAACGAACGCCCACTCTTAGGCAGCTTGTGCACTACATGGAATTTTACCGTCCAACAGTCCGGTTTTGAAAAATAAAAGTGACTACGACAGTTTAGCGTGATCGAATTTACGCGCAACGTGTTCACGCACCGACAAGAGCACCGAAAGATGGACAAAAGCACAAGCGAATCCAAGCCAATCATCGTTTTATCACGCTAATTAAAGTGCCGGAAGGTAAGATTCCGTGAAGTGCACAAATGCCCTTAGGGATAAAAATCCAGACAATTTGGAGTTCGAAAATCCGGTATGTTTATTTTTTTTGTACCGTGATATAAGAAATCGGATTTGAATTTCAAGGATTTGAAATAATAATCTGGGCTTTCAAATCCAAGCAAACAAATAAATCCCATAAAATACCATTTTGTAAAGTAAGACATTTTTGTTGTTACATAAAGGGATTAGGCTGCCATATTTCCTACCATCCTGTCCAGACGCTTTTACCAAAAGATTCAAAGATACATTTTGATGGTCAATTCACTTTTCTGAATTTTATTACCTTAATTTTATTACCTTTAGTATCTTAACGAGCCTATGACAGATCTCATGCCTTGTCATACCCTGACTTGCAATTCTTCTTCATCTTTGTTGTGATGTCAAAAAATATGGGACATTACCAACAAATTCAAGCAAACATTTTCTCAGTATTTTGTGATCTGAAAAGTGTATGTTAAATTTAGAAAAATGTCAATTGTCAATTGAAATCTTCATGAAATCTTTTGGTAAAAGTGTATTGACGGGATGTTAGCAAATATGGCAGCCTTTTTCCTTTAAAAGATAGTACGAATCCCCAAAAATCATATTTAAAATAAAATTTATTTTGATATAGGCCAGTGGTTCTTAACCGGTGCTTCGCAACCTTCTTACAATTGCTCCGCGAAATTATGAAAACCAAAATTTAATGTTAATTCATTATGTGTGCGATTTGAGTTGCAAGTATAATGGCTAGATGGCAGCACCCTTGCAAAGTGAAGCTGTGTGCCAAACAAGTAATTTTTTTTTAAAACCTGCAAAAATATCCAATCAAGCAGATGTAGTTTCATATAAGGTTGCTGAATTGATTGCTGTTCAGTTAAAACACCATATTAAAGCAGAAATTTTAGTTAAACCTACATTAATAAATGTAATATACCTATTTTTAACCAACATAATTTTTAACTTGTCTGTTATTAAATAATCTGATTTATTTTTAATAATGTTTATCTTCATATATTTTTTAGAATCCTTAATTTTGGTGTACATTATAGCAGAAATTTTAATCGAAGCTACATTAATTAATATAATATACTTATTTTTAACTAACGTAATTTTTAACATGTCTGTTATTAAATAATTGGTTTTATTTTTAATAAAGGTTGTCTTCGTTTCTTTTTTTGAATCTTTAATTTCGGTGTATATTGTAGCAGAAATTTTAATTGAACCTACATTAATTAATGTCATTTACCTATTTTTAACTGACGTAATTTGTAACTTGTCTGTTATTAAATAATCGGTTTTATTTTTAATAAAGATTATCTCCGTAGGTTTTTTTTAATCTTTAATTTTGATGTACCGTGACCTTGACTCGGAAAAAGGTTCAGAACCACTGATATAGGATGTAAAACTCGTGGCACAGTTTAACTATGTTATGACGCCTTGTAGACAAACAGCCAATCGGTTCAGAATAATCACAATTAATTGAATCGTGAAATGAAGCGCTGTGTAATGCAATTCAAAGAACAAAAGGTCCCAGAGGATGGGAATAATTTATACGGCTTATGAAAGCGGCAACCCCTCAGCGCGTGTCTGGGAGCAAATAAGACAAAATAAATGTCCAAATTTACATCGGAATATTTGCATATCCCTTCAGATTTTCCGAAAGTGTCCCAAACGACGCCATATGCGTAAAAACAGACCTAAATTGAACCATTCCGGATGAAGGGGTTATTTGAGAGTGAACACAGAGAAAATACAGAATGGGTCATAACTTCAGAAAAACGGTTTATTTAAAAAAAAAAACCTAATAATCATTACTGAGTGGTATTTTGAGCGCGATTCTTCTACAACGAACTCTTTTTTTATTCTTCAACTAGAGTCTTTAAATTTTTAATTAATGTTTTACTTAGTAAATACCTAGTAAAAATTAATAAATACTTTAGTAAATTTACTTGGTAAATTTTTGTCTACCTCCGTAGTGTAATGGTCAGCACGCTCGGCTATCGTTCTGGAGGTCCCGGGTTCGATTCCCAAGGGCTATAAAATAAATATAAGTGTTTTTTTCACTGTTACATATATTCAATATTACCCTGGGATGGTACCTGAAGTGGACGGCTGATCACCTTTCCTTCATGTGTAAACGATCAAGATAACACTGCGTTTATATAACGCAGTGCCCTATGCACCATTGGGGTGGGAATAAGGGTTTTATTATTATTATTATTAAATATGACTGTTTCTTGAAATCCACTGTGACATGTGTTTCGATGCCTTCCGCATCATTTTCAAACACCGTATGTTGCGGAAAATGTCGAAACACGTGTCACAGTAGATTTAAAGAAATTGTGGTATTTACTAAGTAAAATATTAATTAAAATTATATAGATTTTACCACAAAGTGACTGCTGAATCAATTAATGAAATTATGGAAGAGTCCTTTAACTTTATAATTTATGTAATAAATTTGTACGCCTTAAATTTTAGTTATTATAGTGTATATGTTAATAATTGAAAATAATTAATATAAATTGAGCAATGCGTGGCAATAAAATATTTAAACAACGTTTGTATCACAGTTTATAAAAATGTACTATCGTATTTAGTCCACTTGCAAAGTCTTTACCGCTTTTGGCAATTATGATGGAGGACCCAGGTTCGATTCCCAAAGAGGTCAAAATAAATTAAAGTGTTTACCACTCTTTGTAAAAAGTAGCTCAATAACCATCACGCCGCTTTCTGCAAGAGTAGGTAGAGAGAATCGAACGCCACACCAATATATCTTTGGAATCAATATTCGCTTCAAAAACATACATGCATCTTCTCATACATACCCGCCGACACATGTTCTCACCACATTCATGTATTAGACAAATACTTGATCCCGTCAAATTTTCCTCGGTTTTTCTCTGCTCCAATTTTCGATAACATTCTCCTCATAATATTGTTTTACTATTTTTACTTCACTCATTCGATTCACATGCCCAAACCACCTAAACTCACCTTTCTTCATTGTATTGATAATGGTTATGCTTTATTTTTTTTCCTTATATCACCATTCTAACATCTATCATACATAAGTTTGACGCACATTGGTCTGAGAGATCGCATTTTAATTGCATTCAGTCTACTTTTATCCTATTTTATCCAACTCCATGCTTCACTTACATACATTAGGGTTGAAACTAGGACTCCATTATTTTTTTTGTAATTTGAACATTCACAGACACAATCAGTAAATTTATATTTAATAAACAGATTTTTTCATTTTTATATGGTCCTGATACGCTGTTGCCTACTGTACCCACGAGTTTTTTAATATTCAAATTAACTTTCATGATTGCCCCAATCTGTTCCCTATACTTCAAACGTACTGATTTAAAATTTAGCACGGTTTAACGATATCACTTTAAAAAAACGTTCAGAATAGGTCATTTCCATCACTGACAAGTGTTATAAAAAAGGGATATCTGAAAAGTTTTGAGTACTTTCAATTGATGATTATTTCTAGGAGCTTAGAGTGGTGTATATTTGTGTTTTTATTATTTACACAAATATTTCAATTTCATTCTATTTCTGTGAGCCTAAGCGGTTCATCATTAGAAATAGGTTTTAAATTGTGGTAGAGTGGGTTCTGACTTAAGAGTCCACGACACTAGCCACGGGACCACAATCTGACACAAACGACGACTTAATATGAATATAAACATTGTTTGGTAAATAAAAACAAGAAAATATAAAAGAAGTTACACATGAAATATTGTCAAAGATTTTAGTATGCGGCGAACAATTTTTTTTTCTTTCTCAAAAAACGCCTACAAGATTTAAGTTAAGTTATAAAGTTCAATTCAAACCCTTATCCGCACCCCAATGGTGCATAAGGCACTGCATTATATAAATACAGTGTTATCTTGATCGTTAACACACGAAGGAAAGGTGATCAGCCCTCCGCTTTAGGTACCAGTCCAGGGTAATATTGAGTAAATATTAGAGTGAAAAAATCACTTATATTTATTTGACCCCCCCTGGGAATCGAACCCGGGACCTCCAGAATGGTAGCCGACCGTGCTGACCATTACACTACGGAGTTATAAAGTTAATATTTTTAATATAAAAAAAATATTTTATACCAATGAATGTCCTGTACGTTTCCTTAAGCAAATTTTCAAACAGTTTCATCATAAATAGAAAAGTAATTTCTTCCACAATGGTCACCAATTTCATAGCTATCTCGGAAAACCTTTATTCTGTTCAATTTTATATAGGTTTTATCTCTGTAGTTTGTAACGGGGAATAGAGGGTTATTCCTTTTTCACAAATAATTCCGTTTAATTCATAGAGATTCTGAATACAGATAAATGACTATAATTCTAACAAGGATTTTTATATATTGTCCATAAAAAAGCATATTGTATTGTACAATATATTATATAAGATGAAATATTAGTTCAAAAGGTTGTATTGAAATTTATAAAAAAAATGTATGAATACATTGTGAACAATATGAGAGAATTTATGGTAAGAATGAAAATTGACAAAATAATCGAAAAGTTGCATTTGTAAAACCCTAAAGCCTTTAAAGAAACTGACTAAGAGCCAACATTAACCCGTTTTTAACAGCTGGATCGTAAAATGCTGTCATGTTTTATTTAAATAAAAAAAACGCAAACTTTATTGATAAGCATTTTTATTTTTGGTACAGTTATTTTAATCGTTTCCTTCAAAGACCTTGTCTTCTTCTGGGATAGGTATACTTATAATTGTGAAATTAAGAGTGCCCTTGTGGCGGTTTTTTTACAAAAACGGTGTTATATTAATTGTACATTAAACAAATAAAAAGTTTATAATTTTAAATCTAACTTTGTTTTCAGCCACTATTATTTTTGGTATTTTTTCCAAATATATATTCACCTCTGAAGGTGACAAGGTGCTTGTCAAAACCGGTTTGAAAAAAGTACAAAAAAGTGTCTACCAAGTAAAATATAATCAAATTTTGGACTAACGAAGTTGCAAATTTCGATAATTTCAGTCAAGGTATTCAATCGTATATGGTAAGTATTTTTAGACATATCAATACATATGTTGTTTTTTTCTTATTATCTCTACCCTTATAAAAATAAATATGTACACCACTGGCTTTGTGTAGTAACCTAGCCTAATATTACCAGCTCAGCTTCTCATTCAAGAATTTCATTTGACAAATACCGGATAGATTTGAATTGCATGTACCCAACGAAATATCTTGATTATTTTATAGACGGACTCTATTATCTTTCAGAATCGGAGATCTGGGATAAATTGGATTATCTGAATCCGCGGGGTGAAAGGAAATACGAAACTAAAGAGAAAGAGGGAAAGAGTTAGGAGATGTAGGAAGAAGATGGGGGCAGATAAGGAATGTGACAGAAAAGCGTCTGTTGGAAAATGTACTTAACCAGGAAGTTGGAAAAACACGTCTATTTGTCAGCACAGCGTACAAGTTTCTAATTTTCTTCGGCCCGTTTGAAGAGGGTTGTAACACGTAATGCGGTTATTAGCTTATTAGAACACTTTGAAAACAATTGTAACAGTTCCATATCACATCTTAGAAACATATATTTGTTTTTCGTGTAAGCTATGTTGAGTGTATCCAAGTTTTTGTTCCAAATTGGTGGATTTGTCTTACTGTATGAATTATTTTCATAATTTTACTGATATACTGAATAAGTTAATGAAGATGGAAATGTCGATATCTGGATTTTACTGGACTTAATACACATCACTGGCTGGATTTATTGTAAAATATGTTTGTTTTATTTTATTTTTGATATCTCATCAAAGATGAAGAAGAATATGGAAGTCTGGGCATTTACGGGGCTTACGACCGTCATAGGCTGGTTTAAGTGATCACTTTACACACGTGTAACATTCACCAATTCTACCCATTATTGACGACCACACTACTCAAATTCTTGGAAGTTCTATATATATGAACCAATTTAGAAACCTTGTTCATGAATCACTACATCTCACCAATAGATGTCTCTAGTGAAGTTCTAGAACTTCCAAGAATTTGAGTAGTGTGGTTGTCAATAAAGGGTAGAATTGGTGAATGTTACACGTGTGTAAAGTGATCACTTAAACCAGCCTATGACGGTCGTAAGCCCCGTAAATGCCCAGACTTCCATATTCTTCTTCATCTTTGATGAGATATCAAAAATAATATGAAAATAACTCCTGTAATTGGAGATAATCCAGATTTTGTGAACAAGTATTTGGACACACTCAAAATGTTGTATGTTTGTTTTAATGGAGCTTCCATTTATTATTTACCTTTTATTTATTGATTCGGCATTAACTTTTTATAATGACGTAAAATTAGTTAAAAAATTAAACACTCGTAAAATACTACTAAAAGGGTTTTATTTCAATTAACACGACTAGTTTCGAAAACTACAGTTGTTTTCATAGACAGGTGAATATGTAGTTAAACTTACGAGAAAAAAAATATTCAGGTACAAATAGAGGTTGGTAGGGTAATATAATACATAGAGGGCGGTTGAGGAACGGGGCTTTTTGTAAAAGGAAACTAGTTTAATTAAAGTTTAATTTAAAAAATATACTCGTTTATATTACATTCCGTACTTAATGTGAAGAATTCTTTTTTATGTCATTTTTAATTTGATCACTTATATTATTTACAACATTTTGAGCGTGTCCAATAACTTGTTTATAAATCTGGATTTTCTACACTTATGAGTTACATTTTACATTTTTGACATCATTGATGGAGTTGGTGAATGTAACACGTGTGTAAAGTTATCACTAAACCAGTCTACGACAGGAAAATGTAAATGCCAAGACTTTACTCGTCTATATTCAGATGTCGATAAAACGTAAATTTTAAGTTGAAATAAGCCAGATTTTAAATATTAAAATATTTGCTAATTATTTTGACACCCTCAGAATGTTGTATGCACAAGAATTTCAATATTTCATCCCTTAAGATACTTATCCAGATAATCTAAGATCTTCTGCCTCAATTTTCTCGTCATTTTCATGGGAACTTCCAATTGGTTTCAGAGCCGTAACTTATTAACCAAAACCGTCGTAACTTTGCAGGATACGGTGTCTACCGAGAGCCCGCATATTGGATATATAGGGGTGGTAAAATATAGCAAGAGTGAAACAATTAGGGGCTGCTAAGATAAGAACCAATAAATCGGGAAAGTTTTTGCGTAAAATTGTCTGGTTGAAATGTCTCCAGTAAAACGTAGATTTTAAGGTTCTATTTTTATATTGATAAAAGCCTAAAAAGTAATATTTTTTTTAATATATTTTTTTATTTGAACAAGAATTACTACTTAAATTCATGATATAAATATGTTTTATTTTGTGGTAAGACTTGTTGAAATTATAAAAGAAAACACTTTAAAGGCCAAATTATGAATTATTTAGAAAATTTAGAAATTCAGAAAAACATAAATTCTTATATTAATTTAATATATAATATATTGTTTCAAAATTCTTTACCTTTGCTTTCCATTTTTCTTTATTTTCATACTCCGCCCCCTTGACTAACCCCCCCTCCCCTTGATTTACCCCTCTCCTTATTTATAGGACAGTTTATTTTTAATTATGTTTTAGTTTACATTTAGACCTGAGGATAAAATCTTAGCTTCTGAAAGTAGTGGCCATAAATAAACTAAAAACAAGTATTTTCTTTAATAATCAAAATAATTTTTTTTTTTTATAATAAATTTACCATAGTGTGTCCAAAATACTTGTTCACATATCGCTCACTACTTTCAAGAACGTCATAAATCAAAAATCGTCAATTTTCAGTTATCCATGTTTTCGGAATGCCCAGAAAATGTACTTTATCCCAGCAAAAGAGGCATATTTTTAACCTAATATTTACCCGCTACAGGGCAGGAAGTGTTGTTTTTGCATTTTGAAGAAAGGGTATTGTTTAATTATTTTTTTAAAATAAAGTTATTATTTTTCAAATGGAGAAAAAACCTTCAGGTTTAACCTAAAAAGATCTGTTGCGCAGTAAAAAGTTCAATAAGTGGCTTGATATTTATTTTTAATAAATTGTATTATATTTTTATACTTTAAAAACGTTCTCCTGAAAAATCACATTTTTTGATTTATGACGTTCTTGAAAGGAGTGAGCGATATGTATCTAGGTTTTGTCCAATTATTTTACATCTTGACTTCTCAACTTAGATGAATAAGAATATGGAAATCAGAGTGTTTGCAGGGCTTTGACATGTCATAGGCTGGTTAATTTATCATTTTTTATACGTGCAACATTTACCATTCCACCCATGAATGATAACCATAATACTATCTCCTACATATATCATTGATTTCAAAAGACAGTGCGAATGAATTCACAATAATGTATAAATAATTTCCGTCTATAAATTATCAATTGATTCGTGAATCTGTGATGCTGTGATTCAGTAAACCATTAAACAAGTCAGCGTTACCGAATGAGATTCATTTAAAATTGAGACATAATCTGTCTTTGCGAACAATTTCTTCTCTTCATGCATTTCCTCATACTCACCCAATGATTATCCTGACTCCTGAAATGATCACTTTAAATTATTTAAAATACTTGATTTTGTCATTATTTCCTCAGTCTTCCATATATATATATATATATATATATATATATATATATATATATATATATATATATATATATATATATATATATATATATATATATATATATATATATATATATATATATATATATATATATATATATATATATATATATATATATATATATATATATATATATATATTTATATATATATATATATATATATATATATATATATATATAATATATATATATATATATATATATATATATATATATATATATATATATATATATATATATATATATATATATATATATATATATATATATATATATATATAATATATATATATATATATATATATATATATATATATATATATATATATATATATATATATATATATATATATATATATATATTTATATATATATATATATATATATATATATAAATATATATATATATATATATATATATATATATATATATATATACATATATATATATATATATATATATATATATATATATATATATATATATATATATATATATATATATATATATATATATATATATATATATATATACATATATATATATATATATATATATATATATATATATATTTATTTATTTTATTTATAAGTGATTCTTTATTTGTGTAGTGGTAAGGGCGTTTGGTACCGTGCTGGAGGTCCTAGTTTCAATTCTTAGGGGGGGGGGTCAGATTTATTCTGATAATTTTTCTACTCTAACATTTATTAAATATTAACATGATATGTACTAAAAGCGCAGAATCGATAAGTTTTTCTTCATATAAGAAACGATTTTGAGATAACTCTGTGTCAATACTCCGCAGTGCCCTATGCACCATTGGGTGCATGTAAATGTTAGATGAAAGAACGAGAAATAGCAGTGAAACGGATTATCCGTTTCACCATATACATACAGAACACAGGAAATCTATATACAAAGTAGCATTTAGTACGTCAATTCAATCGATTTTTATCTCTAAATTATTACATATCACCCTGGAGTAGTACAAAAAGCGCAGGGCTGAGCACCTTAAATTCTTTATCAATTGACGATAAAAATCAGCGTCAATACGATTCAGTACCCTGTGCACCATTTTATGTACATATCATTAATTTTTATTTGGACCCTACTAGAATCGAACTCAATATCTAAAGCACGGTAGCTGAGGTGGAGGCAGGAATATCTAGAAAAAAGTAAGTAAGTATGTATATATTTTTAGCCTTATTTTTATCTACATGCTGATAAAATCCTAACCAAAAAAGTTCGATATAGAGCCGTAAGTTCATTTTGTTCAAAAATATATTCGGATAAATCTCGATTTGGAAGGCCTAAGGATGTTTGTACCATTAGCTACTGTATTGGTAGATATGGTACATGTAATATGTGAGATGTTGTATAGTGTGTACATATAAGTTTCCACGTTTATCGCATTCGGAAACTTACCCCCTGGGCCAGTGATTTTCAATATTTTTGGATGACAAAAATAATTAAAAAATTTATTTCCACCTCTCCCAGCTTCTTGAGGTCTTCCAACGCCTCTCTTACTCTCCGAAGGTCTACATCTAAAAAAAATTAGGGTTCCATCTTGTGGGGTGTTGTTTTGCATATTACCACTTTGGTCTTCATCAACAGATCAACTGTTGACGAAATGGTTATTTCTGTAAACTTATTTTAAGGGTATGATAAGGAGCGTGGTATATTACCATACCACCAAGTTTAAAATATTTACACATTACACAAAATATGTATGCTATTCAAGTGTATAAAATGATCACAAAGCCAGCCGAATGACAGGTAATTGGATTATTTTTTTTTGTTAAAAACGATCGAAATCATATCTAAATCTAATATGGGTATAATATTTCTAGCACCTCTAATATTTTTTAGGTTTGTTTTTTTTTTAATGAAACAATATAGAGTAATCGTATGTATTGAACTGATAAATTACAAGAGAAATTTCAAATTGTATTGGATGAGAGCATTTTGATGGGATTTGTTGAATTATTTTTAAAAAAAAATACTAGATTCACTTTGTTTATTGAATTTAAAACACTCTGTATTAAACGTACTATAGAGAAACTGTCGTTAATGATCTACTATGAAGAAATCGCAATTTTTGTATGTAATATTTTATACATAAAGTGTTTTCAGGTGAAATGTCGCGCACCTCCTAGAATTTACAAGGATTATTTTAGAACCCTTGGGTTTACGCGTACCCTACAATAGAAACCACTGCTTTAGATAACGTGTATACTCATATGTACGGAATATATTGTAACCTTTTGTGTTGTATTGAATCGCGCAATACCGTTCGTTTATCTGTTTTTGATTATCGGATTTCTATAAACTAATAACTCACGACTGCAAAACCGCGCGAGACTATGGCTTGCCTCAAATTTTGCATAATTATTCAATATTAAACTACCCTTCTTGTATTACGAGAAAGATTCTTCTTGAAGAAATTTTTTTATTAGTTTTAGCTTCACTCACAAAGGTAAATGAGGTCTAAGAGATGATTTCTTATTTTGCTTGAGAATAATCTTCCTGTTTTATTCACCTACATACATGTACATAAATACAAAGGATAATGTTCTATCATAAATCTATGTCATAAATCGATAAATCTATATAGATATCCTGGGTTCCATTCCCAGGGAGTCAAAGTATTATTTTGAAAATCGATATATATATACATATATATATGTATATATATATATATATATATATATATATATATATATATATATATATATATATATATATATATATATATATATATATATATATATATATATATATATATATATATATATATATATATATATATATATATATATATATATATATATATATATTTATATATATATATTTATATAAATATATATATATATTTATATATATATATATATATATATATATATATATATATATATATATATATATATATATATATATATATATATATATATATATATATATATATTATATATATATATATATATATATATATATATATATATATATATATTTTATACATAAAGTGTTTTCAGGTGAAATGTCGCGCACCTCCTAGAATTTACAAGGATTATTTTAGAACCCTTGGGTTTACGCGTACCCTACAATAGAAACCACTGCTTTAGATAACGTGTATACTCATATGTACGGAATATATTGTAACCTTTTGTGTTGTATTGAATCGCGCAATACCGTTCGTTTATCTGTTTTTGATTATCGGATTTCTATAAACTAATAACTCACGACTGCAAAACCGCGCGAGACTATGGCTTGCCTCAAATTTTGCATAATTATTCAATATTAAACTACCCTTCTTGTATTACGAGAAAGATTCTTCTTGAAGAAATTTTTTTATTAGTTTTAGCTTCACTCACAAAGGTAAATGAGGTCTAAGAGATGATTTCTTATTTTGCTTGAGAATAATCTTCCTGTTTTATTCACCTACATACATGTACATAAATACAAAGGATAATATTCTATCATAAATCTATGTCATAAATCGATAAATCTATATAGATATCCTGGGTTCCATTCCCAGGGAGTCAAAGTATTATTTTGAAAATCGATATATATATACATATATATATGTATATATATATATATATATATATATATATATATATATATATATATATATATATATATATATATATATATATATATATATATATATATATATATATATATATATATATATATATATATATATATATATATATATATATATATATATATATATATATATATATATATATATATATATATATATATATATATATATATATATATATATATATATATATTTATATATATATATATATAAATATATATATATATTATATATATATATATATATATATATATATATATATATATATATATATATATATATATATATATATATATATATATATATATATATATATATATATATATATATATATATATATATATATATATTATATATATATATATATATATATATATATATATATATATATATATATATATATATATATATATATATATATATATATATTATTATTTTGAAAATCGTTATTTATTATATATATATATATATATATATATATATTATATATATATATATATATATATATATATATATATATATATATATATATATATATATATATATATATATATATATATATATATATATATATATATATATATATATATATATATATATATATATATATATATATATATATATATATGTTTATATATATTATTTTTTTTACAATTTTTACCATGATCTGACACAGGACTTGGCTAGATAATAAAATAATAAATAAAAACAATATTGGATACTTTATATATCGCCATATTTGTAAAATACTACCTCATGAGCGGAAGTATCCTTTTTGAATACGCATCCGGTATCCTAATGGTTTTCTAAAAACGGAAAAGCTTACATAAAAATCTAAACTAACACGTACAAAAAAATCGTCGAAATAAGCTTTTAATCTGAAGAAGCTTTTTCCGCAAATCTCGAATTTACAGATTTTTCATGAATTCGGTATTCTTTCAGGCACCGAGCTCAACGTGTATTTTTTCAGACAGCTCGTTTTCAAGCCCTTTAAAGCTAGGTAACCTGTTCGTTTAAGCATCGGTGTATCCACATATTGTACAGAGTGAACCCAGCGTTTCAGTGAAGCCTTAATGTAACCACTACTCAAAGTATATTTGAAAGGGGTGCGGATGGCTCTAACTTAACGAGCGACCACAAAATAATTAATGTTTAATATTTATAATTATCTAGGGTTGAAAATGAGATCTTGCTTTAAAGCAGGAAACATAAACACAAATGTGGAGGTCCTCAACAAAAAGTATCATTTCTAATATTGCACAAAAAATCCTTCAAATGCAAATCTATTCTGTTTTCTGTATTCTATCGAAATCTTGATTAAAGTTGCGACAAAACGTGACTAATCCTGTGTTAAACCAAAATGAAATCATTAAATCGCACCAAAACGTAACAATTTGATAAGCTAGAATTCCTGATTACTTAAAATCATTTATAATGGAAATGTAACATTTTGGTGAGGACCTCGACAAATGTATTTTATGTTTGAATTATCCATTTAGATCAGTCAAAAGATACTCATAATTTATTTGATAATTTTTTTTGGCATCAGCAATTCATAAATAAATTGCTTGAATTAATTAATTCCATAGTAAATATTTTTTATTGGTTCATTGAATGTGTGCAAACAATGAATACCTCTAATTGAGTATTACTTTATTATACATACATTTCTCGATTTTTTCGACGAAAATGGGAAATATTTATCTTGATATAATTTTATGAAAATTCCATGGTATAATCAAGTATTTCAAGTATTTGATTTTACCAAGAAGAAGAGCCAGCAGTTGGAATAATTGGCGGGTATGTACACAAAGAGATGCTTGAATGTGGAAGAGGCAATGATGGCGTTCTATTCTATATATCTATCCCAGCTAGAAAAGTGGACGATGGTTAGTTAATTAGGTTTGTATACATAAAATAAATAAAATTTTTAAATAAAGTGTATCATACTATATGTGTATTTTAAAATGATCAAATCACACATTTATATTTTATTAAGTATTTTTTTTATTATGTTATCCTAAAAAAACATATTATTAGCGTAAAAAGAACAGTAAAACAAATTTATGAGGTAAATGTAGTTGGAAATGGAAACAGAGAAAATCCGAGGAAAACTTGGCATAAACAAGTATTTCAAATACATACTTGTAAGCTTTTAGGTCAGGAGTTGGAATAATATATGTAGGTATGTATGCAGTTATATAAATGTGAAGACATAGTATGTGTTTTTCTTATAAATACCCCGCAAAGCATCTGATTTTAGAGGCAGGTAAGATAGTAAAGATCGGGAAGGTAAATGTGAAAACTACATCACAAACACCCAGACCAATTGAAAATATTATCATTCCTTATTTTCATCAATTGGTAATTTTCGTTTTTTTAAATGTTCAAGTACTATCACCCCTCTGATTGCAAACAGCTTTATATGATATCAAACGTTTTTGATCAATATCACTAGTCTGTTTTTAGCTGGTTGTATGATATTGCTTTTTAGCAAAAAGCCCGCCAATGTACTTATTTGTTTTCTGTACATGAATTTTAAATAAATTAGTATAATAAATCTTTGTAGTGTTGTATTAAATTTACAACTTTTTGAGTGTGTCCAAATACTTGTTCACAAATCAGGATCATCTCCAATCATAGGAGTTATTTTATCATTATTATTTTTATCTTTGTAACAATGTTTCAAAATGATTCATGTTAATGTTAATGTTACACGTGTGTAAAGTGATCACTTAAACCAGCCTATGACGGTCGTCAGCCCCTTAAACACCCAGACTTCCATATTCTTCTTCATCTTTAATGAGATGTCATAAAATAATATGAAAAATAACTTTTATGAACAAGTATTTGGACACACTCAAAATATTATTTTAAAAATTCCTTAATATAATATGAAGGCCTTTTATGCATGTTAATTGAAAACAAAAACACACAAAGAAAAAAAAAACTGTTATGTCATGAATTAAGTATGATCATTTAAAAAAAAAACACTTCTTGTAGTCTCTTAATTGAGTTTTATTTTATTTCACACGACTTACATACTCTTCTTCGTCTTTGATGAGATGTCAAAAAATAATATGGTTTTAAATTCTCTATTCTTATCCGTAATATAGTTTTTTTTTAAATTTATATGAAGTATAAAATATTTGGAAATCCCCACGAAAAATAATTTAAAATTTAATATATTCAAAGCGCTTAAACCGGCATAAGGTGTGTGCATAAATATCGGTAGGTTATCTTTGGGTAAGAAGCCATCTAGTCATAAAGCATCGGGCATAAAGGTTCGGGTGATGACGTAACACCCCTATTCCCTTTGTATGGGAGGGGGGGATCAAATCGGATTTATCGCCTGAAAATATCCTACTACTCTTCACCATCCGGTTTCCGTTTTAAAGGGATGTTCATTGTCGCACTGCCTTCATCTTGGCTGTACCAATAACCAAATATCAAGTATCAGTGTTAAATACTCAGTGTCTGGATATAATTTCATTAATTGATTCGGCAGTCACTTAGTGGTAAAATCAATTCATTTTTAATTAATGTATTTCTTAGTAAACACCACTTTTGCTTGAAATCTACTGTGACACGTGTTTTGATGCATTTAGCATCATTTTCAAAAACTCTTCTAAAAAAATGGAGAAACCCGATCACTGTTCGTATGAACAAAAGTTAAAAAATGATATTTAGTTCTTGTTTTATTATTTCAAAGTATCACAGTACAATTCAATATGCATACACAGTTTTAATAAAATGTCACAAATATCAAATGGACAAAATTTTGCGGATGCTGTGTGGATTTTCATGCATAAAATAACATCAAAATTAATTAAACATTTCTCTGTCAAATCAAAGCAAAGCAGATGATAAGGACCCCGATGTATGAGGAAATAACCCTTATGTTTGTTTGACGATATTTGATGGTTTAGGACTTTTGGGTTTTCGGTTATTTAGACAGGTATAAAGATCATCTCGCTCGTACTAATCAGGTGGCGTTAGATCACTCTGTATAGTATGATTTGGATACCCTACTTCAAAATTTAATAGGACTAAGGACGAAATAAATTGCACATGGAGTATTAATTTGAATTATCACTAAAGGTATTGAAAGGTTCATATAATAAGGGTGAGAATTCCAATGTGTCATCATTGCTCAGTAAATATAATACCCTTGATTATTAATGAAAGCCATTAAATTATGAAATACATATAACCATATGCTGATATGGGATAAAATATCATCAAACTTTGAGTCAAAAAAATATAAAAGAATAATTTGATAATAGAGACGATTCTTTTTTACAATAATGTAAATAATATTAATTTATATATTTTGTATTATAATCACTCACCATTTTATAATATAATCACTCACCATCACTCAGATTTTTTATGTCTACCGGTTTCGAGACGTACCCGTCTCTTCGTCAGGACAATCACTAACACATCATGCGAACAATACTACCCTTCACTACCATAGCACTATTTACACACTTAAAACTACACAAAACTTTTAACTAAAAACTGCATGTGTTAAACATTTTGTGTAGTACACCTTTCCTTCATGCGTTAACGATCAAGATAACTTCTTCTTCTTCTTTTTGTAGATCATAGGGATCTGTTTGTGCCTCCGCATGTCGCTCTTGGGATGTTGACTCCCAGCTGTCTTTCAATCTTTTCGGAGGTCTGCCTGGGGGTTTGCGTCCTTCGATCAAGATAAAACTGTGTTTTTGTAATGTGATGTCCTATGCACTATAGGGTGCGAATTAGGGTTTAAAAAATGAGTAATTCAGATTTATGGACAATGATTTGGACACCCAAAATGTTGTGAATCTGAGGATTTGATCATTTCTCAAAAACAGGGTTTTAAAAAAATACTTACTGTGATTTTAAAATCATTTCTCTTTACAATTTATATTTGATGCTCTAACTTTGTGATTTTCCATTTTTTAAATAAAATGTAACTTTGTTTTAAAATCAATATAAATATTTTATTATAACTTAATTATAATGTCATCCGGTTTTGAAGCTAACCGTTTCTTTATTAAGACTGATTAATTTATTAAAGAAGCGGTTAGCTTCGAAACCGGTAGACATTATAATTAAGTATGTTATAATAAAATGTTTATAGTGATTTCAAAACTGAGTTACATTTATCTTTGATGAAATATATTCACATACTTCCGACAACCCTTATAATGGAACGGGGTGAAATATTATAAATAATTTATATTTGTAAGCATACACTGGTATCAAAAATTAATTTAATCAGCGTTGGAAATCCACCTGAGTGTTCTAATAAAGATTAAATTATTAAACATCAAGGATACAGGGTTCAGGCGTCAATCAGTATGGAAATATTTTTGATTTTAATTAATTATTAACCAACTAACTTAGCATCACGCTGCCTTCCAAAAGGGTAGGCAGAGAGGATATTACACCACACCAATCTATCTTTGCAAACAACCTTCGCCTCTTCCACATACATGCATCTCTTCATACAAATTCGTCGATTTTTCCGACTCCTTATGTGACCACTTTCAAGTATTTGAAATACCATACTTAGTCTTGCCAAGTTTTCCTCGGTCTTCCTCTTCTTCACAATAATTTTCACCTCTTCTTCTTCTCGAAAAAATAAATTTATTATATTTTTTTTACTGAAATGTTTGTTTTATTTGTTGTATCGGTATTAACTTTGTGATTAGACATGATTATTTGTATTATTAATGAGAATACCTGTTTTTTCCCACTTGAGTTATATTTATTTTTAACAACGACTAGTTTCGGAAGCTACAGATGCCTACATCTACAGGTTTGAAGAAAAACTTTTGGTTAAAAATAAGTGTTCTCATTTACAATAAAAATAATAATTTTGGATCATTTATATAGTCAATTTCGTAAAATACTACCTAAAGGGCGCTTAATATGATAACTTAAATGTTAATTAATCATAGGACTTATTTTGCAAACTAAAAAACCCATGAAAAAAAAAAGAAAAATAACTCCTTAATGAAGAAAATCCACATATGTGAACAAGTATTTGTATACACTCAAAATGTTTATGGTAAAAATATTTTTAAAAAAAAGGTGTATTTGGAACCATAGTTGACTTACTTTATTAATTTTAATTATATGTTAATTTTGGACCATTGTTGACTTACTTTATTTCGGGAAACCATTATTTTTATTTATTTATTATTATTATTAAAACCCTTACCAGCACCCAATGGTGCATAGGGCACTGCATCATATAAATGAAGTTTTATCTTGATCGTTAACACACGGAGGAAAGGTGATCAGCCATTCGCTTAAGGCGCCAGTCCAGGGTAATATTTAATATAATATAAGAGTTTCTGTTAAAAAAAAGCTTCTTCTCACCAATAGATGTGTCTAGTAAAGTTCTAGTGATTCAAGAACAATGTTTCAAAATTGGTTCATATACATAGAACTTCCAAGAATTTGAGTAGTGTGGTTGTCAATAATGGGTAGAATTGGTGAATATTGTGAACTTGTGTAAAGTGATCACTTAAACCAGCCTATGACGGTCGTCAACCCCGTAAATGCCCAGACTTCCATATTCTTCTTCATCTTTGGTGAGATGTCAAAAAATAATATAATACTAAACAAATAAAACAGTGGAAAATCACTTATATTTATTTGACCTTACCACTGAGAATTGAGCCCGGGACCTGCACCGCGGTAGCCGAGCGTGCTGATCATCACACTACGGAGCCGGAAGAATTTGATAAGCTTATCGGAATTTGTAATATCCGGTATGAATGCAAGTCAGCGTCAATATGTTTCTTGTTCCTGCTCACCGGCTGTCATCTTTACTTACCATAAATTATTCTATTAATGACCCCCGAGCTTAATTTGAAATTCTGAAATTCATCCCTTGGCACATATTCCCGAATAATTTAACATTACTTTCAATTCCCACCCTTATCCGATACCAACCCATCAGGTGAGCCTTGTAAAACTTCCTCTTTTGCGGCCCTAAGATTCAATTCCTTAGAAGCGTCTAAAAAATTCAGGCGCCGTGGCGTAGTTGGCTAGACGCTCGACTGCGAAACTGGCGTCACGTTTTCGATTCCAGCCAAGAGCAAACTAAATTTAATAAAGATTTATTTCCATATTATTTTTTGACATATCATCCAAGATGAAGAAGAATATGGAAGTCTGGGCATTTACGGGGCTGACGATCGTCATAGGTCCTATGACGGTCGTCAGCCCCGTAAATGCCCAGACTTCTTTATCTTTGATGAGATGTCAAAAAATAATTTGAAAATAACTCCTGTAATTGGAGATAATCCATATTCTTATTCATTTTTGATGAGACGTCAAAAAATAATTTGAAAGTAACTCCCGTAATTGGAGATAATCGAGATTTTGTGAACAAGTATTTAAACGAACTCAAAATGTTGTAGATTTATTTTCAATTAGTCTGAGTGTTTGTGACATATTTTTCATATTTACTTTCCCTTTCCTCACTATTCTACCACAGACAAGCCTTTAAATATAAAGGCTTTGCAGGCTATTAAAAAAATAGTTTTAAAAAAAGTTTAAATTGTATAATAAGCAAAGTAAAAAAATACAACTGTCTTCTAAAAAAAATGTAAAGACCGGTCTCTGATCATACAAAACAAAATCAGAAAAGGCAAAATAAGTTCAAGAAAGATTTGTTTTCAAGTTGTCTGGGTGTTTGTGATGTATTTTTAAAATTAAAATTCCCTATACTCTATGGCGTGGACAGATAATTAATTAGACTAGGCAGTAGAGGTAGGTAGTAAGGTGAGCTAGGTACTACTTAGTAAGATAGAGTAGGTACAAGTTACGTTTTTATGACACGCTTGTTAGTTAGGATATGCACTGCTTTTTTGCTTGTATGGAATGCTCGACTATCCTTACTATCCTACCTACAGACAAGCTTTTAAATGTATGGGAAGTAAAATTAACCATTTACATGTAAACATGTTGGTACATGTTTAACTCTGATGATGACAAGGTTCTTGTCAAAACCGTTTTTTAGAAATAATATACCAATTAAAATAAAACAAAGTTTGTGAAATGTTATTGAGTTCTATAACTGAGCTTAAAAAACTGTGGAATTTACCAAAAAGAAATAAAGAAAAGTGGCAATCTCGTGCTGAAAAAAAATATTGAAAAATAAAGCGCTTAATACAAAAGCTTATCTCCGTTTTAAAATAATATGAAATTTTTTTGTTTGGGATATGTGTATTTTCATTTCACTGAAAGGATATTTAATTTCTTTTGAGATGATTTTCATTGTGGCAGTATAATGCGACCGCCGCAATGGGAGAATTCAACCCCTAAATTTACCCGATATGTTCAATTAAATTTAATGTATGTAAAAGTAAATTATTAAGCCTTCTTTGAATATTACTGAACCGGGAATGAATAAACCTTGATTTTTTCCCTTTTTTCTTTTTACAGTGTAATGATGATAGGTAAATCCGCATAAACCATTTTTTAAGAAAGGTTTCGGTTGATATTTTTTTTTATTCTTTGGCGAGATTTGTGGATTTGAGATATGAATATTATCAACTACTACAACCAATACGCCGCTTCCCTGCAGAAGTTGGCAAAGAGGATGGAATACTACACTCTTCTTTCACCTGATATATCGCTCACTCCTTTCAACAACGTAATATACTAAAAAACTTGATTTTTTTAGGAGATCGTTTTTAAAGTATAAAAATGTAATGTAATGTATTAAAAATAACTATCAAGCCACTCATTGAACTTTTTACTGTGTAACAGATCTTTTTAGGTAAGACCCGAATGTTTATTCTCCATTTGAAAAATATTTAGTTTATTTAAAAAAATAATTAAACATTACTTTTTTTTAAAAATGCAAAAACAACATTTTCTACCCTGTAGCGGGTAAATATTATGTTAAAAATATGCCGCTTTTGATGGGATATAGTACATTTTCTGGGCATTTCGAAAACATGCACAACTGAAAATTGACGATTTTTGATATATGACGTTGTTGAAAGGAGTGAGCGATATGTACACTCCTAGCTTCCTTTACATACATCTAATTATACATGCCTTTCAATTACGGACTAATGACACCACCGAATTTAAAATACCGATAGATCAGATCATGCCTAATCTTTTTTAATTGAAAAATAAGAGCTTCATTTTTTAAGATATTTATTTATAAAATATGAAAATTTATGATACGAAAAATATCGTCATGACTTTCCTATCCCCTCTACGGTCCCATTCCTCCATAAATACTAATTTTCTTCATGCAAATAGCACCTTTCCGGGTAATATCCTTAATGACCGCTTTCCACCACGTTTATTTCGCGGTTAAATTTGAGGGTTAAATAACAACATCACATGTACCATTTACTTATCAGGGGCACTTGTAATATTTATGTATTCAATAATTTAATTTCACTAACGACTAACCTCTACGCGGTTTTCCAGTGGGGTTAGTTGTATGTACATAGTGGTATGCATTTGGGTTACAAAAATGCATATCTATATTTGTTCATCTCTATGGTGTATCAGTCAGTACGCTCAGCTACCGTACTGGAGGTACCGAGTTCGATTCTTAGGAGAGGAAGGTTAAATAAAAGTAATTTTTCACTCCAATATTCATTCAATATTACCCTGGACTGGTACCTAAAGCGGAGGGCTGATCAGTTATCCTTCATGGGTTAATGATCAAGATAACGCACGTTTATATAATGTATTGTCTTACGCACCAACGGGGTGCATATAACGGTTTGAAGAAGAAATATATATATATATATATATATATATATATATATATATATATATATATATATATATATATATATATATATATATATATATATATATATATATATATATATATATATATATATATATATATATATATATATATATATATATATATATATATATATGTATATATATATATATATATATATATATATATATATATATATATATATATATATATATATATATATATATATATATATGTGTGTGTATAAATTTATAAAATATCGCATAGCCTCTCACTGCAAGTGACATTTCCCTGATTGGTATTTTCAAAATATTGTCATGTTTTCCGACTAGCGAGATGACTTATTTTTCGTTTATTTTTTATTATTTTACTCGTATTACAAAACAAAACAACATGTTAAATGCTGTCGGAATGAATCAATACAATATCAGTCTGTTATGAAAATAATAAGAGGATTAAATCTCAACTTAGGGAATTACTCACGAAGAGTGGAACAACGGATGAACATCTGTGGTCGAATAAAAAATGATATTACAGGCTAAATTCAATCTACTTCGGATTCTTTCGGCGCCGAAAAAAGGTAATTACGAACGGCTTTCCGGAACGATTCCATAGATACAAACAAATTACCTTCGTGGCCAATTTCAGCCGATATTACCCATAACAGGAATGTCGGCCACTTGGTTTTCGCACATAGACAAAATACACCGTGATACCAAATTGTACGCTTTTATGTAAGTACTAAGAGGACAAACTTCTTAGGCTGTAGAGAGGTAGGTACCGAGAATAGAACGCTACACCAATCCGTCTTTGAAAACAATCTTCGTTTCTTTCACATTCACGCATCTCCTCATACATACCCATAATTCCAAATCCTGAATTACCTCACCTCACCTAACCTTAATAATAAACCATATCCGCTCCCTAGGTGGAGCATATGGAGTCCACAAACTGTCTCCAGGCTTTTCTGTCGGCTGCCAGCTCCCTTGCATCCTCCCAAGTCAGATCCGCGTCCCAAAGTTCTGACGAGAACTGCCGACGAATTGTCAGCAGTGGTCGTCCTGGGCGGCGCGAACCTGATGCCTTGTAAAAGAGGCAAGCTTGATTAAGGCTCTCAGGAGGCATGCGGAGTACATGGCCAAGCCAACTGAATCGCCAAGCCACCTAACCTTACCATTTCCAACTATTTAAAATTCTTGATTATGCCATGTTTTATTCGGATTTCCTCTGCTTAAATTACAATTAACATTTGCCACATGATTTCTATTACTATTCTTTTTTCACTCATTCTATTTTTACACACCTTTCATAATTTTATTTTTTTTTCAACATATTTCAAAATTCTTATATAAATTCTTATACTTTTTTTTTCTTACAGTTCACTCATATGAATTATTTAAGAAATATATCTAACCAAGCGAATTGATACGATAACGAAAATAATATAAAAAAATACTATTTATAAAATTTCGTGTGGAGATTGCGATAGGAAATATAAAGACCAAACCGCGGGAAATTTAAAGATTAAAATTTAAAAACATCATAGCGGTCTTGCTAGTAATTATTTTTCGGAATTCGCAAATCACATAATTGATACAAATCACTCATTCCACACTCATAAATTGAAATTATTACACCTTGTACCACATAAAGGCAAAATTATGAATTATTTAGAAAATTTAGAAATCCAAAAATTAAATTAAACTAAAAAACTAAATTATTAAAATTATTTATTAAATAATATATTGTTTCAAAATCCTTCACCTTTGCTTTTCATTTTTCATTTATTTTCATACTCCGACCCTTGACTAACCCCCTCCTCCTAACTTACTCCTCCCCTTATTTATGGAACAGTTTTTTTTTAAATTTTATATTTGAGTTATTATTCAGACCTGACGATTGAAGTTTAGCTTCCAAAACTAGTAGTCATTAATAAATTCAAGTGGTATAAAAACAAATGATTCCTTAATCATTTTAACATGTCTTACCACAAAGTAAATGCCGAAACAATAAATAAAATAATTATTGCGAAAGTCAGATTTTGAATACTTTGTTTTCGTTGCTCATAAATATAAGAAAGTAAATATTCAAGCCATGCGGATGCCATTCAAAATATTCATTTTAATTTTCAGGAAACGAACAGATTTTAGAAGTCTCTTCTCCAATCATGAAGGATTTTGCGCTGTCCATTCGAAATCTCTTGCGTAAATAATGGTCGCTTAGTGTGAAATAGCACCATAAAAACATTTTGGGGTTTATGTTTGTGCCATGAAATCAATTTCACATAGCGTAATGATCGCTTTATGCGAAACGGCACCTTGCAAACATCCTAAATTTTACGTTAGTACCATGATATAACGTTTGTATAAAATTATCGTAAATACTTCTTTGTTAAGACATTTATTTCAATTCAAATACAGCAATATAAATACGCATTTATTTTTCAATTGATAACTTTTTTCACATGCTTATGTAAGGAGAACGAAACCATCCAGACTCTCCCACATTGCTCTGCACGGCCAATCCCGAAGAAGACGATTCCCGGGCAGACCACCAAAGAGATAGATTGACAGCTGGGAATCAACATCGCAGGAGGCTAATCAGGCCACAAGGCCTACACAAGGCCAAACAGGCCACAAGGTCTACAACAATCAGAAGAAGAAGAAGTAGAAGTCGTCAATTCAAATCTTTAAAATCGTTTAGCCGCACTCTCGTCTGAGGGATCGCATTTTTACTGCATTCAGTCTATTTTCATCCTTCTTTTTCCAACTCCTTGCCTCTTTACTTCCAACCTTGGTACCAGGACTACATAACGCTTTGACAGGTAAGTTTACTGTGATATTCGTAGAACAAATCTTATTTCAACCAAAGAGGTCTTTTTTATTTTAACCCTTATCCGCACCCCAATGGTGCATAGGGCACTGCTTCATATAAACGAAGTGTTATCTTGATCGTTTTACGCTCGAAGGACAGGTGATCAGCCCTCCGCTTCAGGTACCAGTCCAGGGTAAGATTGAATAAATATTACAGTGAAAAAATCACTTATATTTATTTAACCCCCCCCTGGAAATCGAACCCGGGACCTCCAGAACGGTAGCCGAGCATGCTGACCATTACACTACGGACGTAGACAAAAAGGTCTAGCTTTCAGATAATGTATGGGTCGCCGACCGCACAGTTATCCCAACCTCAGAATTTCACCGTGTCAAGACGATTTCATCAGACAAGAAGGGTGAAACGGAGCATCTTAATTGGTGACATTAAGGAAATGCTGGTCGTTACAGACAGAATTGTGAAATGGAGACGCATATCAAACGTTGCAGTGGTTTTGAATCTGGGGACTAGGCCACTCGGTAAGATTATTCACAATCGTAAAGAAAATTGAGGAAAATATCGTAGTCGTACAGAAGAAAGTGACCAACTAACAAAACGTAAAATGTTCAGGAGGGCCATTTAAGTCACTTTTGCTTGGCAAGAAAGTAAACATCAATGCAGTTAGTTATTTTTAACAAGTCAATATATTATACTTCCAAGTTTTAAATCCTTTGGGATTTTTTTCAGGGCAATATTAAGCTAGTAAGATGTCAAACAGTCGATGATCACGTTTTTTGTAAAACACGCACTTGGTCACTTTCTCTTGTATGACTGCGATATAGATATTTTAATTAATGTTTTACTTATTAAATACCACTTTTTCTTAAATTCTAATGTGACACGTGTTTCGATGCATTCCGCATCATTTTCAAACAACGTATGTGAACCGTATTTGAAAATGATGCGGAATGCATCGAAACACGTGTCACAGTAGATTTTAAGAAATAGTGGTATTTACTAAGTAAAACATTAATTTAAAATGGAAAGATCTTACCTCAAAGTGACTGCTGAATCAATTAATGAAAAAATATACATAGTTTACATTCGCAAAATTTTTGCTTAGACCAAATCCTTCTTCGCATTACTGGGTTTCTACATATATTTTTTTTCAGATTTTGACACATTATTGATTTGGAGTTTAATTTGTAGAACTCCATTTTAGACATTCGTTTGAAAATGCCATAACAAGGCAAAACAATTGTAACAATATTAAATTTGTATGTGTTTTTGTTAATAAAATACAACTTAGTGGACTCAAAATCTGTGTTTGATTTAAAACTAATACATAAATTTCACATTTTAACTATGTATTTATTGAAAAACCAACCAATTATTTATAAAATATAATATAAAAATTAATAATAATTCTAATTAAGGGTTTTCACTTTAAAAAAAAACGTCATGTACATAAGTATCACTTTATAATATTAAAATGTAGGTACATTTCTTAATCAATTATTCGAATAGATATCAACAATATTTCTCTTAAGCTTTTGAAAATATTGATTTTGCATCCATTTGACTAAAGGGATCTCTGCTAATTTAAAGCTTACTCTTATCAACCATAGATGCTGCCATAAACTGAAGCACGAAACGACATGAGGTTTATGATAACTGTATGAGTTCTAAAAATGTAAGTAGTGTAATTGTATATCATGGGTAGAACGGTGACTTATCACGTGAATTAAATGATCATTTAGCTAGTTTATGACAGATTTTAAGTCCTGTAAATACCCAGACTTTTATACTCTTCTTTATCTTTTTTGAATTGCCAAAAACCACGTTTGATTATTGATTAAAAATTATTTTTTGACATCTCATCAAAGATGAAGAAGAATTTATGGAAGTCTGGGCATTCACGGGGCTAACGACCGTCATAGGCTGGATTAAGTGATCACTTTACAGACGTGTAACATTCACCAATTCTACCCATTACTGACAACCACACTACTCAAATTCTTGGAAGTTCTATATTGTATGAACCAATTCAGAAACATTGTTATTGAATCACTAGAACTTCACTAGAGACATATATTGGTGAGATAAAAAGAAGCTTTTTATTGAGTAGAAACACTAAAATCAGTATGTGAGGTCCGAATCTTGGATTATAATCACATACCATACATGAGAAACGCCGGAAAATTTAATTTTCATTTTTATTATTTAAGCTTATAATTTGACAAGATAATTTATTTACAACATTTTGAGTGTGTCCGAATACTTGTTCACAAAATCTGGATAATCTCCAATTACAGGAGTTATTTTCATAAAATTTTTTGACATCTCTTCCAAGGCGAAGAAGAATATGGAAGTCTGAAATATGACTATTATCCGTATTTGGACACACTCAAAATGTTGTAAATTGATTAAAAATACTTTAAAAGATGAGTAAATGCTGGGAACATAGTGAATCTAAAACTGAATGAATGTAACGGTGTACTGAAATCAGTTATAGCAAATTAAAGCTTATAATTATAATTTACACTTAAATCAATATAATGCTATTATGTGTATTGTATTTTTGTTGGTATACTAATATATTTTAGAAGTCAGTAGTGTATAATGAACTACATATTTACATTAAACGATTATAATTTTGCGTATAAAGACTCCGTTAAGTATGAACTGTGTGAAAAGGGTTCTGTCACCAAAAAAGTTTGAGAACTACTGAGATGAAGAATGAGATAGAATATTGATTTTCTGGTATTGAGAAGGAGACAGAATATTGATTTGTACGTTGTATACCTGATCAGATAATGTGTCCTGTCTTGAACCTCAAAAATGTTTCCAACAACCATAAAATTGATTCGTCCTTTGATGATTGAATCGTTTAGATATTTTGAGGTTGATATTTATCAACAATACTACTTTTAATTCTAATAATTCATGTGAATATGTACAATTATTTGAACGTTTAGATGAAAACGACAATATCAGAATAATCAATGAATGTACAGTCAATTAATTACATTCATTAAAAAGCTTTGTCTTCGTCTTATTATTAATTATTTTCCGAATCCATGGATCACATTTTGAATATTCTGTATTCTAACCTTCCCATACCGATGATATGTATTTACTACAACTCGACTTTTAAAATGAGAATATCGATCTAAAATAAAATATAACAGAAACGTGTTTAGAATTTTTATCCCTCCGTAATATAATTACGTATTATTATAAAAGTATTATAATAACGGAAGTAAATTGAATTGAATTAAATTTATCAAATTGAATTGAATTAATTTATTCAATTAATTTTTTTTTAATGAAAAAAAAAAATTGGAGATAAATAAAATGAAAAGCTAATGATTTTTCTGGCGTTTCTTATGTATGCGATTATGAATCAGGATTCGGTCCTCACATGCTAATGAAAGAGTATCTGTAAAAAAAACTTTTCTTTTTCTTACCATAGATGTCTCTAGTGATTCAAGTACTATATTTCAAAATTGAACGATTTGTAAAGATGTTTTAAGAATTTGAGAAGTGTGGTTGTCAATCATGGGTAGAATTGGTGAATGTTACACCCGTGTATAGTGATCATTTAAACCAGTCTATGGCTGTTGTAACCCCTGTGAATGCCCAGACTTTCATATTCTTCTTCATGTTTGTTGAGATGTCAAAAAATAAACAAATAATATCATTATAGGATCGCAATTATACAAGTAAGAGGTGAAATAATAGTAGAGATTGAAGTAGTTCGATTTCCTACCCTTCTCAAAGGGTAGATTTAATTTTGTGATGGGCTCAACCACACCCTTCAATGATTTATTGTTTGCGTCTTGTCAGCCAGACGAATAATTGTAAGTAAAGCTATTAATTGACTTAGTCTGAGCTCAATAATTGGATTGAATTAAGATATATGGGAGGTCAGTGTTCCCTGTATTCGTAGAAGAGATATATCCATTTACACTTATATCAGAAATATTTGTTTTGCGTGAGTCCAAATCTTTGTTAAAAATTCTGGGTTTAGACATAAACTTTTTAGGCGGCTTCTATAGTATCGAACATATAATTGAAATAAAACTTTTTTTTCGTATTTTCAACACCCTCTAAAAAAAATTTTTGGGTTGAATGTACCTTTAAATGACCAGACTTTCATATTCTTCTTCACCTATGTTGAGATGTTGAGATTTTATAAGTTTACTATTGAAAGTTTATTGTTATGGTCATTATGAGATATTATTTGTACTTTTCAAAAACTTATTTATTTTTTATACGAACATAAAATCTAATTATATATTTTATCATTTTAAATTGGTATGAATAAATATTTTTCATAACATGTTTTGTTAATTGACTGCGTATGAAGGGAAAAATCATTTAGTTGAGATAATTTTGAAATATTTACGGAAAACCCAAACAAAATTGAGAAATAAACAAAACAGTAACAATATATGTACTCCTAAATTAGTATGGAGTGGAAAGTCATGCAAATGTACAAGTTTGGACAACCAATTTAAAACTAATTTTTGTTTGGATATTTTTCGATCCTTTTTGTAAACTAAACATTTTAGTAAAGAAAAATATTGAAAGCTTGTTAAAACTTAAAAGTGAAATATAATAACGAACAACTTCTGTATCAAGATAAATCAATTGTATTATCGTATTTAGTTGTTGGAGGTCCCAGGTTCGATTCCCAGGGCGGTGAAATAAACAAAAAAGTTTTTTTCATTATTTAAAAAAACGATATAATTAACCATCACGCTGCTACTGCTCAGGGGTAGGCAGAGAAAATAGAACACCACACCAATCTGTCTATGCAAACAATCTTCAACTCTTTCACATTCATGCATCCCTTTAATTCTGACTCCTGAATTACCTAACCTAACCTAACCACTTCCAAGTATTTGAAATTCTTGTTTATGCCAAGTTTTATTCGGATCCCCTCTGCTTAAATTACTACTTACATTTGCCACATGATTTCTATTACTCTTCTTTTTTCACTAATTTTTTTTAACACCTTTCTTAATTTTACCAATAAAATTAATTGTGTGTGACATACTCGATCATGACTAGTTTTCTTCGATTTTCCTCGGTTTTCCTTTGTACCTATTTCGAATTCTAAATTCACTTCATAAATTTGTTTCGTTCTTTCTTTACTCATTCGATATAAATGCCTAAACTATCTCAACATACCTTTATTAATTGTATTAATAATACGTATCTCAGCCTGTATCCCATTGTTTTCTCATTTCACCATTTGAACATATATCATACATCGTTTTGCCTCACACTTGTCTGAGAGATTGCATTTCGATTGCCTTTAGTTTACTTTCATTATTGTTTTGAAAACTCCATGTTTCACCTCCAAACATTAGCGTTGTAACCAGGACTCCATTGTGGACTGCCAGTTTAGCTTTCGCTGAGCCTACTTATAAGAAGGTCATGAATTTTTACAACTGTTCTTTCTTCGCTCATTCGATTCATTACATTTTTAAATTATTTTTGACATCTCAACATAGATGAAGAATAATATGGAAATCTGGGCTATTCACCGTCATAGGCTGATTTAAGTGATATTTCATCTTTGTTGAAATGCCAAAAATATTGTGAAAAAAATAACTCCTAATTGGAAATAATCCAGATATGTAAACAAGTATTTGTACACACTCGAAATATTGAAAACAAATCGAAAGATAACAAAATAAACATTTAATATATATTTTTTTAATGAATTATTTATTTGAGAAATAATAAAAAAATTACCTTCTTTAGTAAAACAATATCATATCATATCATACGTTTTAAATAATTAAATATGAAGAAAATATTCACATTGCTGACATTACATACAAATTCTAAAACGCTTTTCATGTAATTTTCATGAGGAAACTTTCGGATGCTAGAAACATACATAATATATCCAAATCACCCATCATCCCCTTAACTTTGATAATATTATCCCCAAAACGAAAGTAACAATGAGAGTGAGTGTCACATTTGCCCTTACACTTTATTATTTAATCGTTTTAAATGGCTGCTTTTCGTAAACAACAAAAATATACATATTTAATAAATACAGTATACTTCTGATTTTCCCGGAAGGATGGTGAAAAAAGCAGAGAAAGACCGAGGAAAACTTGGTATGAAGTAGGTAATTTGAATGCTTGAATGTGGTCAGGTCAGGTGTCAGAAGAATTGGCCCGTATGAATGATTTTAATAATATGATGATATTAATATCTTCTTCTAACCCTTATCCACACCCAATGGTGCATAGGGCACTGCATCGTATTGATGCCGTGTTATCTTGATCGTTAACAGATGGAGGCAAGCTGATCACTGCTGCGCTTCAGTGACCAGTCCAGGGTATAATTAAATAAATATTAGAGTGTTAAATAACTAATATTTATTTTCACCCCCCCCTGGAAATCGAACCCGAGACCTCCAGCACGGTAGCTAAATAAGCTTACCATTTCACCACGGAGGTGGAGGATGTATATTAACTAAGTGAAAATATAATATATAAAAAAAAAAAATAAGATGGATATAAATAATAAAACAAAATACATATTGATAACAAAGATTTGATATCTCAACAAATGTTAATGAAGAAAAATATGGAGATCTGGGCATTTACAGGGCTTATTACCGTCATAGGCGTGGTTGAGTGATCACTTTATACACGCGTAACATTCACAAATTGTACCCAACTACTCAAATTGACAACCACACTACTCAAATTCGTGAAACTTATTAGATGTATTGATCAAACTCTAAACACAGTATGCGAGAGTTCACTAGAGACATCTATGGTGAGATGAGAAAACCCTTTATTAAGCAGAGACTCTTTCATTTGTATTTGCAGTCCGAATCCTGGATTACAATCACATTCATGAGAAACGCTAGAAAATATCCTTTTCATATTATTATTTTAGTTTATAATTTGACCAGATAATTTATCTACAATGTTTTGAGTGTGTCCAAATACTTGACCTTAAATCTTTTTAATACTTTTTCATATCACTCACTCCTTTCAATAAAATCATTTATCAAAAAAATGATTTTTCAGTAGATCGTTTTTAAAGTTTAAAAATATAATAAAATGTATTAAAAATAAATATCAAGCCACTTATTGAACTTTTTACTCTGCAACAGATCATTTTACGTAAGACATGAATGTTTTTTCTCCATTTGAAAAACATTAAGTTTATTTCATAAAAAAATATTCAAATAATATATATTCATCAAAATGCAAAAATAACACTTTCTGCCCTGTAGCGGGTAAATATTAAGTTAAAAATATGCCACTTTTGCTGGGATATAGCACATATACATATATAGTTTCTGGGCATTAGAGTGAGCGATATGTTTGCACGCTCAAAATGATTTAAAAAAATATATTAATTCAATTTCAAAGTGACGGCAAATCAGTTAATGAACAAGTACTCTGCTTGGCAGTTCTAACATCAAAAAGTATTTTAAAACACGTCTTCAATCTTGCGATGAAGAAAGCATCGAAATATCAAAATATATTTACATCGTTGAACACATATCTCAAATATATTTTCCACAAATTTGCAATATTTAGACGAGCGACTAGCAGCTGCTTTGATATTACCTACTACGTACATGTGTACATAAATATGTCGCTGAGGTATTTTTTCCAAATGGAATATTAAGTAGGTACATATCGCTCACTCCTTTCAACAACGTCATAAATCAAAAAACTTGATTTTTCAGGAAATCGTTTTTAATGTTTTAAAATATAATAAATCCCTTACCGCACCCCAATGGTGCATAAGGCACTGCTTCATATAAACGCAGTGTTATCTCGATCGATTACACATGAAGGAAAGGTGATCAGCCCTCCACTTCAGGTACTAGTCCAGTGTAATATTGAATAAATACTAGAGTGAAAAAATCACTTATATTTATTAAACCCCCCTGGGAAACGAACCCGGGACCTCCAGAACGGTAGCCGAGCATGCTGACCATTACACTACGGAGGCGGACAGATTTAAAATATAATGAAATTTATTAAAAATAAATATCAAGACACTTATTGAACTCTTCGCTGTGTAATACATATTTTTATGTAAAACCTGACTGTTTTTTCTCCATTTGAAGAATATATACATAGAATATTTAAAAAAAATAATTAAACAATTCCTTTTCTTCAAAATGCAAAAACAACACTGTCTGCCCTGTAGCGGGTAAATATTAAGTTTAAAATATACCGTTTTTGCTGGGATAAAGTACATTTTTGGGCATTCCGAAAACATGCACAACTGAAAATTGACGAATTATGATATATTACGTTGTTAAAAGGATTGAGCGATATGTAAGATATTTTAATGCTTTGAAAAATAGGATGGCCAAAAAATGTAAATAACCAACTAAGCATCCCGCCGCTTCTCCACAGGGGTAGGCAGAGAAAATAGAACGCCAAACCACATTGCGTATTCTGACATGACCACATTTATTTTTTTAAATACTTGATAATGCCTGTGTGCCAATGATAAATATGAGTTTCAACAACTTTTGTCAATGACCTATAGTTATTTATCTTAAAATATCCCTACACGAAACCAATATGCAACAATTCGACACTAGGTAAAAAAAATAGTTAACGTATTTTTTTGGTTTTCCTATACTTATGGGTACATAAATGTATACATATTACGATTTGAAATCTGGGACAGTGTTTAAATCCGCGGGATCCACTCGGGATTGTTTAGAATCCTTTGGGATCCAGCGGAATCCACGGTACACACAATTTAACGATTTATGTTGTTATATTCCCATAACACCAATATATTGGCAATATATTTTTTTGCATTTTATTTTATGCAACCATTTAACACTATGTTACAATAAAAAAAAAGTTCCTCAGTTTTTAGATATTTAAAATACGTTAAAAAATTTCATGGAATATTGTGTAATGCACTAAACGACTAAACTAAAAAAAATGTAAAAACAGTTGCAAAAAACACCAATATAATGGCAACATTTTTTTATGCAAAAATAAAATACTATTTAAAAATAATAACACGTGGAATATTGAGTAATGCACTTTAAAATAAAAAATATCAAGAAATTTATTATGCCTACTTTTAAAGGTTTTTTTGTTATTCATTATTATTTGATTCGGAGGCCAGTTTATGGTAGAATCAATAAATTTTTAAAGTTTTAGGGTGTTTGAAATTATACGAAATGCATCGAAACACGTGTCACAATAGATTTTAAGAAAGAGTGGTATTTTTGTTATTAGTTAAGTATCGATGAAACATCTATAGTTATCGAAACTAGTGTTACATAAAATAAAACTCAATAAATGGTTTAGTACTATTGTTTCATTTTGAATAATTAACATGTTATTTCACAAAATTAATGCCAAATAAAAAAATAAAAAAAATAAAAATACATATAATAAATTTGTATTGCATGTTAATCCCACAAATCCTGCGCGAATCCTGTAAGTTTATATGTGGGATAACGCATTTCTTTCAATGTAACGGGACCCTACATTACGGGATTTTCGATTACATATGTTTCTTCCATGTATTAATGTCATGTGATTTCACAAAACTAATGCCAAATTAATAAGTAAAAAAATTATATTACATATAATAAATTTGTATTGCATGTTAATCCCACAAATCCTGCGCGGATCCTGTAAGTATAATGCGGGATAACGCATTCCTTTAAATGTAACGGGATCCCACATTTTCTATTACATATGTTTCTCCCATGTATTAATGTCACCTTCCTGTACAAAAAATTAAATTCCATTTACATTTCTGTTTTTTTCAAAAAAACTTAAAACGATATCAAAGTATTTCATGAAAAAAATCACTCCACATTTAAATGAATGCCGTTGCTTAATAGTCTGAAATATTTTTCTTCAAAGAAATTAAATGTCAAACGGGAGACAAATTTTTAATATTTTATTCATTTAACCTTCTCCAATCAAAGTACCTTAGAATTACTTATGCTACAAAGGGGGTATTTGAACGACTTTAGTCATATTCAAAGAAATAATGAATGTTATAATAATACGAAGTTTGCGAGTAACAACGTGCAGTCAGAAGCATGATCACAGATCGACTGTACAAATCGTGATAAAAAGGCAGTTTACATGTGCTGTCTCGATTCCACACAGTTGTGGCGCGCATTAGTTAGAGTGAAATAACCAAAAATGTAGTCAAACGTTTGTAAAATGTATCAATTTTTGTAAAATGCGCCCTCGGTACGGAAAAACTTAGTGAGGGCACATAACTGTAATCTGAAATTTGTAATTATGTACATATTTATATGACAATAATAAATCAAATATAAAAAAAACGAATAATACACGGTGACACAAATAGTTCAACCGTTATCAAATATTGAGGTATTTGACTGTAAATCGCAGGAATATTTAACTAACTAGACATCACGCTGCTTCACGCATGGAAAAGCAGAGAGAATAGAACGCCACACCAATCTGTCTTTGGAAATAATCTTTGCCTCTTCCACATTCAAACGTCTTCTCATATATACACGCCGATTTTTCCGATTCTTGACAAAACAATAAATTGAATTCTTGTTTCGAATTTTTTTAAAAGAAAAATTCTTCTTCTTCTTCAAAACCTCATCCTCACCCGTTGGTGCATAGGGCACTGCATAATATAAACGCAGTGCTGTCTTGATCGTTAACACATAAAGGAAAGGTGATAAACCCTCCACTTCAGGTATCAACCAGGCCAGGGTAATATTGAATAAATATTATGATGAAAAAAAATTGTGGGTAAGAATATTTTGAAAAAAAAATTACTTACCTTTTAAGTATTTTCAACAAGATAACAAATAAATAGAAATATAATTGCTTGAATAATTATCCAATTTTTTAGTGAAACGTTGTTTGAGGGGTATTTAAATCCCCCTTATAGGACCAGGTAGGTTAAAAGTGCTTGAGGGCCACTAGAATAAACTGAAAAATTTCCGCTCTCTTTGAAAGAAAACTCTATAGAGTACTTACGAATATCGAGAGATTTTAAATACAATTTATTCATGAATAAGTATTGCATGACGAGGATTTGAGTAAAAAAAAACATTCATATTATTCTTAAGACTTGTTTTTGCAAATATTGTACACAAGGAACTGCGTTAACTCTTGATAAACTTTAATTTAATCCAATTGAATTAATAATCTTTTTCTCTGTCTTATTCCTCATTGCTGGGGGTTGTGACCCTTGCAGAAGCAATGACTCTTCTTCAGTTATCCCTTGACTGCGCTGCACGTAGCGCTCTAACCACTGAGGTGCCTGCTGCTGCCTTAATTTGATCGGTTCGTCGAGTGGGGATCTTCCTCTCCCTCTCTTTCCCTCCAGGCTACCGATCACAATTAGTTGTTCCAGGCTATCCTCGTTGCCTGGAACTATTATTGGAAATATTAGTTTGTAATAATAGTATATTACAAACTAATATTTAGCGAACACATTAAAACAAGAAAGTAAACAAGAACACTCTTGTTAAATATGTAGAATAATCCCGCTTCGGAATACCCTCTCAAACATATGGAACAGATCAATATCCGGCGTGATATTGTTCAGCATAGCAGTAGCTCTTCCTGCAGGCATAACCATCGGCAGGTTGGTACTGTGTATAGGAATGAGAAATAATCTATGCCGACGCTGTCTTAGTTAACCATCGGGAACATACAGATCAATATTCCGGATAATTTCAGCGTCCTTGGGGTGATTTTCACAAAATGGTACTATATAAACCACCCATTATTATAACCAACATTTAAATTAAACAACAACAATAATTGTGACAACGACACACTGTTATTTAATTAACGTGTTGTCCGCCTCCGTAGTGTAATGGTCAGCACGCTCGGCTACCGTTCTAGAGGTCCCAGGTTCGATTCCTAAGGGGGGTAAAATAAATATCAGTGATTTTTTCACTGTAATATTTATTCAATATTACCCTGGACTAGTACCTGAAGCGGAGGGCTAATCACCTTTCCTTCATGTGTAAACGATCAAGATAACACTGCGTTTATATGACGCAGTGCCCTATGCACCATTAGGGTGCGGATAAGGGTTTTTGTTAATATATTTATTATTATTAAATAAACTTGTCGACGGTTCTTTGTGAATATATAAGTACATCATGCACTGGAGGACTCTAGTTTTGTTCCCAATGCGGTTGTTTATATTTACGGGTTCAATATAACTTTAAACTTTGAGTACAATGAATAATTAAATATTCATATATTTTAAATTGTTAAAGTTACATTTTATGGTTGGGTAATATATCCAAAATAAAACACGGTTTTTGTTGGATTAAATTCTATATTTATTTATATTTTAATACGTGACTCGTTTCGTCTTCTTAGGATATTATCAAACACTGCACTTGAGTGTTTGATAATGTCCTAAGAAGACGAAACGCGTCACGTAGTAAAATATACAAAAATAAAAGTAGAATTCAATCCAACAAAAACCGTGTTTTATTTTGGATATATTACCCAACAATTCAATATGGAATTCTACCAAATGTCTGCAGTTACAATAAATAATATTTCATCAATTGATTCGACAGTCACTTTGTGGTAAAATCTATCCATTTTTAATTAATTAAAAATAAATAATATTTCATTTTAAATATTAATTTTAATAATAATATAAAAAAGGAGAGGGGAAAACCTTTCCCCTCTCCTTTTTTATTGAACAATTTTATATTTTATATTTTAGTTACTATACAGACCTGAATGATGGAAGTTTAACTTCTGAAACATGAAGTCTATAATAAAACTCAAGTGGTAAAAAACGAAGGGTTTTCTTTAATCATTGTAACATGTCTTACTATAAAATTAATGCCGAAACAATAAATAAAATATCAAATATTTCAAAAACATAAATTTTTAAACAAAAATTTTCATGAACATATCACTAGAAATAAGGATAAAATAAGACTGCCATTGTTGAAAAAACCGAATCTCTAAATTGTTTAATGTACAAGGGTTTTAAAATGAATGATGATTTCCCTGAATGTATAAAGAATGAAAAGAGTCTTAAAGAATTTAAAAATAAATGATTTGTTTACTGTCAGAAGATGTTAATATATATATATATATATATATATATATATATATATATATATATATATATATATATATATATATATATATATATATATATATATATATATATATATATATATATATATATATATATATATATATATATATATATATATATATATATATATATATATATATATATATATATATATATATATATATATATATATATATATAGAATCATGAATGTTGAAGAGGCTCAGATTGTTTTTGCAAAGACAGATAAAAGTGATGTTCTATTCTCTCTGTCTATCTCTGTAGAAGCGGCGTGATGGTTAATTTATAAGTGAGTCATGTATCATGTATCATAATTATGGTTCTTATCATTACATAAACTGTCTTCACAAAAGTCGTACAAATAATTTTTCAAAAGTGGTTTTATTTAAGTGTTTAATTTTAAGATTTTATAAAAATTGTAATTCTGATTTTTTTGGTGAAATCAGATACAAAAACCACAATGTCAGTTACACACTTAAATTTCTACCCCGTAAGCTGATAATGGATAAAAAATGTTTACTATAAACACCCTTTTAATCAAGATCCTTGTTCCAAATTGTTCAAAGTTTAGCTACAAGAATCCGCTAGGGGTGGGTAGGTTGGGAACATTTAATATCTAATTTCTTGATGAAAATTTCCAGGAAAAATACAAAACATTGTTCAATTTCTTAGAAAGATACACAAGAAATATATTATTGAAACGGATACATTGAAAGAACCTTTTCGCTATGAAAATGAAGTAATAAAATTATTTTAAAATTACTTCGATAATCGTTCTCAGAACAATATTTTGACAGATTTTTATTAAAAGCAATATTAAAGTTTTTAGCATCTCAACAAAGATGAAGAAAAATATGAGTTTGAGTATTTACAGGGCTTATTAAGTGTAAATGCAGGGTTCGATTCCCAGGGGGGTGTCAAAGAAATATAAGCGATTTTTTCACTCTAATATTTATTCAATATCACCCTGGACTGGTACCTGAAGCGGAGGGCTAATCACCTTTCCTTCATGTGTTAACGATCAAGATAATACTACGTTTATATGCAGTGCCCTATGCACCATTGGGGTGCGGATAAGGGTTTGAAGATTGAAGATAAGTGTATAGTATAGAAGATTTAGTGCAACATTCACCATTCTACCCATGATTGACAACCACACAATTATTTTTTTTGGAACTCCTACATATATCATTAATGTCATGATGAACATGTGACTTTACTAGATCTATGGGTGGTCCGATTGGGAAAGTCTTAATTTAGCACAGACCCTTTTATTTGGGTTTATGCAAGATCCTATCTGGATTATTTTACATATGGGGAAATGCCTAAAATCATGATTTTCATTTTCAATACAGCTTATAATTTAAACAGATTATATTATTCTGTAAACAAGTGTTAGAACACACTCAAAATTAATTACACTAGCCAATAATGATTTTGTAACTGAAATTTTGATGACTGATTTAGACTAAGTTAATCGTTCTTATTCAAAGTCTATAAGTTGACAAACTTGTATCACGTCAAGTTTTGATGTTACAGTCATATTCTTGTTTGTATAGACTAAAATAAAAGAATTAAACTCAATATCAGAATTAAAAATATCCATTACTAAAAAATCAGACGCGCTATATTTTTTTTTTGCTTTCGTTTTTGATTTTCAAACGCTTCGCAAAGTGCATCAGGCACTTTGCAAAGCGTTTGAAATTCAAAAACGGAGGATCAGGTGTTACAGTTACAAAATAAATGCTTTTATTGTTAGCCAGCATTATTAAAGTCATAAAAAAAATTATTCAGCAAAAATGTTTTTGTTGAAGTTTCATATCCCAAATGTAGAAACCATATTTTTATTTAAAAAATGAGATTCTTCTTGTGTTCAAAAACGATAAAAATATAAATCTAAAAAAAAGTACTTCCTTAAGACACAACAATGATTTTATAAAAACAAAATGCAATACCAAGAATTCCATAAATATTATAAATATTTAAATAAACGGGTATCAAAAAAATATATGGAACAAAATTACTAAAAGAGGTCGTTTATACACGAGAAATAAAAAAAAATTAAATTCAGTAGGTTTTTTTTGTATGTTCCACTTTACGTATGCGTGCACGGCTTCATACTGTTTTTTGGCTGATTCCATTAGTTGTTATTTGGAGTTGCTACGCAATGCACAATAACACTTAGGATTTACTTTTTGGTAAGGGAATTTAATTAATTATGAGTATTTTAATGTTTTAGAATTAAATTTTCCCTGATTATGACAAGGTTCTCTTCGAAACCGGTAGGTTAAAGTTTACTTATAAAAAAAAAGTGGTTAAAACAAAGTTGTTTAATTTTATAAGGTTCATAAAATGTGCCACAAAGTATCTGCGAAAAATATTTTTAAAAAAAAAACATTTATTGTACCATATTTTGTAAGTAGAATAAAAAAATATGGATTATAAGTTGCTCTCCAATCACAAGAGTTTAGTCTCTTTATTGGAAAGGTACAGCGGCACTAGAATAAGATATATTATTAGTAGAAATATCTTGTTAATAAATTTAATTATAATAATTTTTGTTAAAATATTAAAACGGTAAATATTTTTCGAAAAATATTTTATGTACATAAACTTAATAATAATAATAATAAAACCCTTATCCGCACCCCAAAGGTGCATAGGGCACTGCATTATACAAACGCAGTGTTATTTCGATCGTTTACACACGAAGGAAAGGTGATTAGCCCTCCGCCTCAGGCACCAGTCCAGGGTAATAAATATTAAATAAATATTAGAGCGAAAAAATCACTTATATTTATTTGACCCCCCCTAGGAATCGAACCCGGGACCTCCAGAACGGTAGCCGAGCGTGCTGACCATTACACTACGGAGGCGGACATGAACTTAACCAAGCTTTAATATTTGGCACGTGTAAAATGATGATAACTCGGATGGTTTATATAAACAGGCTTGGCTGGCAGAATTCGGTAACTATCACTGTCAACTTTAGCTCATATCCTATAAACACGGCTTTATTTTTATTTGCAAATATTTACATATTTTTGGTACATATCTTTGAAACGGTCCACATTCCGAAATGCAAGAAAATATTGGTCACGTGCGTCACATTGGTCCATATAAATATAATTTAAACTGAATTATTTTTACAATAAAATTCAAAAATCCTTAATATTCATCGCTAATTTTCTGTGAAAAGATAAAAATACCACTTAAAATCTGATTCGTTAAGTTGTCGTATTAAGCTACTGCGCTGGAGGTTCCGGGTTCGATTCCAAGCAGGGGGTGATAATAAATATTACTGTTATTCTACACTTTAATATTTATTTAATATTTCTCTGGACTGGTCCCTGCAGCGCAAGAGTGATTTTCCCGTTGATTTTATGTAAGAAACGATCAAGATAACACTGCATTTATACGATGCAATGCCCAATACGCCATTGGGTGCGGATAAGAGTTTGGAAGGAATACAACTTAAAAACAACTTTTTAAGATATATTGCACATAGTGGACGATGGATGATGAGGAGAGAGTGAGAATGGTGAATGTTACAAGTGTGTAAAGTGATCACTTAAACCCTACAATGACAAGTCCGAAATCTTGTAAACAAACAGACTTCTATATTCTTCTTCATCTTTGTTGAGATATCAATATAGATGTTTTTTTGCCTATTGATGAAAATACTTGTAGTTCTCGAAACTAGCGATGTTTGCATTAATAATCTCAAAAAGTGGTGTTTTTATATTCAAGTAATCATGTTATTCCACAAAGTTAATGCCAAATCAACAGAGTTTTATTTTGATTTTACTAATAGAGGTGTAAATCTTTGAAACATCTATTTTTATTCGGACTGATTATTTTTGGAAAAACAAAACAAGATGTGAACAAAAATCATATGTTACTCTTCAGCATTTAGTTTCTCATAACTTTCACTTAACTCAAATATAAACGATTCCCTTCTTCCATAAACATTCACCAAAGAGGTCAACAAGTAAAGTATCTTGTTGACCTCTTTGGTGAATGAACAGTATACGAGTATGTTTCTATGATAAGGTTTTGTGTAATTCTTAGATATATCCGGAGATTACATATAAGCATATTTTTTCTCTATTTTACTAAATGTTTCAAACCTCTAAAGCCTTATTTAAAGAAGATTTTATTTTTTCAATAAATTATATAATTATAATTTATATTTGAAGCATTAACTTTATGATTTTCCATTTTATAATTAAAATGTTACTTTGTTTTAAGATCACTATAAATATTTTATTATAACTCAATTATAATATCTACCGGTTTCGAAGCTAACCACTTCTTTATCAAGACTTGATTAAGAAGCGGTTAGCTTCGAAACCGGTAGTCATTATAATTAAGTTATAATAAAATATTTAAAGTGATTTTAAAACAATGTTACATTTTAAATGACTACATAAATGATAGTATGATTTTAATTATTTATTGTTTCGATATACACTTAAATGTTTTATTTATGCTTTTTTGTTTAGACCTGAAGATAGAAACATCTGCAGCCTTCGAAGCTAGTCGTTAAAATAAATATGTACAACTCAAGTGGTAAAAAAACATGTTTATTCATTTACAATTATTTGATTTCAAACAAAATTTGTACTTTTATTACTAAATATCATGTCAAAACAACTTTGTTTATTTAAACCTTATTCATCTCTTTAACATTCATGCATCTACTCATACACACTCGCCAATTATTCCGATTCCTGAACTGTTCCCTTAAAAATTCTTGAAGTACTTGATCATGCCAATTTTTTTTCGTGCTACATGCGCCTTATGAATTTTTGTTCTATTCGTTCTACATATCTAAACCATCTCAACACACCTTCATTAATTTTATCGATTATGCTTATCTCAGCGTTACATTCTTCCATTATCTTTTTTGTAGTTATAAGAAACAAAAATCCACTTAATGATCTATAAACCTTGTACATAAAATAAGCAAGGTAAATAATCTAAAAAAATCTTTCCTTATTTTACCATTCGAACATCTATCATATATTACTATGTGTTCATTGTTCTGAAAGATTGCATTTCGACTGCATTCAGTCTATTTTTATCATTCTTTTGTCAACTCAATACTTCACTTCCATTCACTCTACTTCTATTTTGAACTTCATATATATTTCCGTTTTATTGTTCTTCTCTCGTTCATTTGTTCCACATGTTCAAATGAATTCCATTCACGAATTTATGAATTCCACATGTCAAGAATATTGAATTCACTAGATGGCAAAACGGAAGCGGTTGGAGGTTTTTGAGATGTGGTGCTACAGGCGCATGTTTGGAATTCATTCGTCGACACTCAGGTTTGCTTCTTACGATTGCGGAGGGCATGTGCGAAGGCGCAAACTATAGAGGACAACCCCATATAACATGGACCAAATTATCTCCCACTTGCGCTGTAGCGGGTACGTCGAGTTAAAGAGACGAGCGGAGGATAGAGGCGAGGGAAACTGACCATGAAAGAAGCATACCAATCATCACAAATATTGTACTCCACGAAGGTGGTAGAAATAAGCTTACAATGATCAAAGAAAACACTTGTTTTTTACCACTTGAGTTTTATTATAGACTACATGTTTCAGAAGTTAAACTTCCATCATTCAGGTCTGTATAGCAACTAAAATATAAAATATAAATTTGTTCTATAAATAAGGAGAGGACATCTCCTTATTTATAGAACAATTTTATATTTTATATTTTAGTTGCTATACAGACCTGAATGATGGCAGTTTAACTTCTGAAACATGTGGTCTATAATAAAACTCAAGTGGTAAAAAACAAGTGTTTTCTTTAATCATTGTAACATGTCTTACCACAAAGTTAATGCCGAAACAATAAATAAAATAGAAATAAGCTTCATATTTAAGAATCAATAAATTAAAATTAAAATATCGGCAAAAAAAAACAATAACATTATACTTTTAATGAATTTTTATTGAGTTCAAAATTGTAAGATACTAAATTAAAGACAATATTATGGTATGTATAGGTTTTGTACTGACATTTCTTGGTGGAACTGCATTTAATATAATAAAACAACAACTCTATGCTAACATAATTTTTTAATTCACCATTAACTTAATGCAAATGACATTATCATTATTTAAAAAAAAACACTTAATTGAAATTAAAAAGGTGTTTAATTTTTAAAACAATCAACTCTTTTGTTATTTTTCACTTTTATTTTATTTGACCAATGACCGTGTTTCATCGTTACAGACAACATTCCAGACAGATAGTAAAAAAAAAATTTTTTGATGAAATGTTCATTCTACATACTTAATACCTACTTGTTTGTATGTATAGATCTCAGATATTTTAGGAAAAATAATATTAAATTCTAATCGAAATTGGTTTTGGGAATTGACGTCGAGGGTTGAGGGTAGCTGGAAGGACCTAGAATACCTATGGATTAAATTGAGTAAAGGGGAATGTAAGGTATGCCAATTTACTCGAAAATCTTGAATTTCCCTCTGAAATTGTGACATATACGAATGAAATAATATCTATAATATCAGATTAATTTCCAAATTCGTTTTATTTGAATTGAATCGAATTTATCTTATTGATATTGGGTTTCAGTGATATATTTGTTTTCATGTTAAAACGACAGAGATATCGAGCAAACAATCATAATTTACATAATATGTTGTGCTATATCTCTCTACGTAATAAATATTCAATGTTTTTAGTAAAAAGGCAACAATTGTAGAATGAAGAGAGTTTCACTTAAGGCACCGTAGTGAGCTGAAATTCCTCATCTATCAAAAAGTACGCCCGACATACGAAGGAATCCAACAACAGTGCTCTTTGATTGGTCATGTTTATAATAAATACGTTAGATTTACGTTTTGTATTGTCGTTTCTTTGCATAACTGTATTTTATAGAATAAAATAACAACTATGTAGTTTTTGCCTCGTAAATTTTATGTGACCAGCAACGTCGTAACCGACATCATGAGACTGGTTTGATAAGTCTGATGTTGTTGGTTACGACGATAAATTATATTACATATTTTATTTGACCCGGTTGCTGGTCAAATCAAATTCATGTGGAAAAAATAACATTGTTGTTATTTTATTGCATGAACGTGGAAGAGGAGAATAATGTTTGCAAGGACAGAGTGGTGTGGCGCTCTATTCTCTCTGCCTACCCCTGCGGAGAAGCGGTGTGATGGTTAGTTAGTTAGTTAGTTACATTCCTTCAGGTTTAAAATTTGAAGAAATTTAAAATCATCATTTATCCAATAAGCTCCCGGGTATCAGAGGGTCAACCTTTTTAATATCGTCAATACGATGCAGTGCCTTATGCACCATTGGGTGCAAACAAGAAAATAATAAAACTTTAAAACATATTTTAAAGATGTATTACACAAAGTGAACGATGAATGATAAGGAGAGAGATAAAATTGTGAATGTTACAAGTGTGTAAAGTGATAAATTAAACTATACTTTGGAGGGTTTCAAACCTTTTACTAAATTGTAATTTATTATTAAAAACACATAAAAATAACATTAATGACAATTGTTTCGCCTTGTTATGTCATTATCAAACTACTGTAGTATTATTACTTATTTGTCCAACCTCTCACCCTTCTGATGATCGCCAACAACGAAATCCGATCATCTGTAAAATAAAATAAAAGTGGAAATAACTACATAGTTATTGTTTTGTTATATAAAATGCAGTTCCACCAAGAAATGTCAGAGTAAAGTAAAGTAAAATAAAATTAGATTTAGATAAATACAATAATAACTGCGTTAAAAAATAACTGAATCATAACAAATTAAAGTAAATTCATTCGTTCATTCTAACCCTTATCCGCACCCCAATGGTGCATAGGGCACTGCATCATATAAAACGCAGTGTTATCTTGATCGTTAACACACGAAGGAAGGGTGATCAGCCCTCCGCTTCAGGTACCAGTCCAGGGTAATATTGAATAAATATTAATAAAATAATAATAATAAAACCCTTATCCGCACCCCAATGGTGCATAGGGCACTACTTCATATAAACACAGTGTTATCTTGATCGTTTACACATGAAGGAAAGGTGATCAGCCCTCCGCTTCAGGTACCAGTCCAGGCTAATATTGAATAAATATTAGAGTGAAAAAATCATATATATTTATTAGACCCCCCTCTGGGAATCGAACCCGGGAACTCCAGAACGATAGCCGAGTGCGCCGACCATTACACTACGGAGGCGGACAAATTAATTTACTAAAAAAAAAAATCAGACAATCTAGATATGTACAAAAATGTATGTCCGGATGTAATATGGTATATGCAAGCATGTAAAGAAGTTACACGTCAAAAAATATCATCATTTATCCAGTAACCTCCCGGATGTCACAGGGCCAACCTTTTAGTAGCCGTAAGGGAAGATTCCAGGAAAATGTCACCAGCCTCATTTATTCAAGATTATCCGAGCTGAAGGGCCAAATTTATACTCCGGTCGTAGAATACGTCCATGTGAATATTCCATATATCTAAGGGCGCCATCTACAAAAGCGATTATTTTAGCTTTCTAGTTATATACTCGATTATTATGCAAGAAATAAACATCACTTGTATAATAAATGCATATCAATATAACAAACCTATTCGGTCTTATATAAAACTCTAATAAAATAAAACAAAAAAAAATCTTGCGGTGACTGCGATAAAAAATATACAGGCCAAACTGCGAGAAGACTAAGAATTAGAATAAGAGAACATCGTCGTGGACTAACAAGTAATTATTTTTCAAAATTTTCAAATCATATCATGGAAACTAACCACTCATTTGACTCTCATACACTTAAATAATTACACTCTGTTACAAATAAAGGTCAAGTCATGAATAATTTAGAAAATTTAGAAATACATAAAAATTTAAATTCAGATAAAACAATAATTAATAATATACTGTTTCAAAATACGTTACCTTATCAATGTTTCCTTTTACAAAAAAAATTGTTCCTTAACTTTCCTCCCTATATTTATTAAGCTTTATATACACCTAAATATATTTTTATTCGTTAGTTTTAATTTGTACCTGAAGATGAAAACAACTGTCGTTTTCGAAACTAGTCGTAAATAAAAATAAAACTCGATAAAGTGGTTTAATCAAGTGTTTAATTTTAATAAAATAAAACAAAATTAAAACATGGTTTACAATCACTTTTATTTTATAATTTATATTGGAAGCACTAACTTTGTGATTTTTCATTTTATAATTAAAATGTAACTTTGTTTTAAAATCATTAAAAATATTGTATTTTTACTTAATTATAAAGTCTACCGGCTTCGAAGCTAACCGCTTCTTTATCAAGACTGTTTCAGTATTAATCAGTCTTGATAAAGAAGCGGCTAGCTTCGAAACCGGTAGACATTATAATTATGTTATAATAAAATATATGGTGATTTTAAAACAAAGTTACATTTTAATAATACTTTTAAATAAAAAAAAATATATTATAAAGTTTTTGTTATCACCTTTCGAAGAATGAACTGTTGTTTTCCAAACTAGTCGTGTGTAATTAAAAAAAGCTCAATAATTGTTTTTATACAAGTGCTTAATTTTTTTAAATAATCAACATGTCATTCCACAAAGTTGATGCCGAATAAAAAAAATTAAAAAAACTTTTATTTTAAATAGTTTTAAAACCTTGTCATCTTCAGGGGTTTACATGTCCATCCTTGAAGATGACAGGGTTCTTGTCAAAAGTGGTGGGAAAAAATACCAAAAATAAAAGTTTTTAAGAAACAAATTTTTACTTTTATTTTATAAAGTTTTGTAAAATGCGCCACAAAGCATCAAAATAAATTCAGGAAAAAAATACATATAATTATAATTTTCATTATTTTTATTATTATTTATAGCCATTTTAATAATAAAATGAGGATAATGAAATGATAATGATATATAATGATACTTGAAAATGATATGAATGCATTGAAACATGTGTAACAATAGATTGAAAGATTTAGTGGTAAATACTAAGTAAAACTTAAAATAAATAAAATAAACTTTAAATAATAAAAAAAACAAATATAAAGTATTTTCTACACAAGTTTTATTGGCCCAGCTAGCGGGTTTCGTCGTAACTGACATAATCAGACTGGTGATGAATCCGGTCAAATAAAATTTATGTGAAAAAAAACTACACATGAAAGTTGCTATAAAATTACATAAAATGCAGTTCCACCAAGAAATATCAGTACAAAAATAAATTTAAAAAATATATATATCAGAAAATCGAGGTGCGATTTGACTACAGATGAACGATGGAAAATCTCAATTTGTAATTCTTTAGTTTGTAAGCTGGAGCATTAAATTTACTTGGGGAGATATTATTGTAGTGGATTAAACGCTCATTGTTATCAGAGCATAGTCCCTTCCCTCTGAACTTCACTTTAGTTGGAACCTAATTTCTTGTCTCTCATCATTTTCTTGACGCGGCTTATAAACTTCTCAACGCTAATTACCGCCTCCTTTATTTTCCCGCCTTCTTCTCCATTTCTATCCGTATTATTTCATGCCATTGAAATATTCTCTTAGAAATTTTGCAAATCAATATATGCAATATTTTCAGTGTCTTCAAATGCTTAGACACAAATTTGGATTACCTCCAATTAGCAGTTATTTTTACAAATGTATTTCTTCCTTACTTATTAAAAAAAACACTTAATTTATTGATTCAGCGGTCACTTTGTGGTAAAATCTACCCAATTTAAATTAAAATTATAGTTATTTTATTTATTGTTTCGGCATTAACTTTGTGGTAAGACATGCTACAGTAATTAAAGAATAATAGACTCAAGTGGTATAAAACAAGTGTTTTCTTAAATTATTGTAAAGTAATAGTTATTAATGAAAGTGGTATTTAGTAAGAAAAGGTTTAATAAAAAATGTAAAAAATAACCCCTACTTAACAGATTATATATCGCTCACTCCTTTCAACAACGTCATATATCAAAAATCTTCAATTTTCAGTTTTGCATATTTTCGGAATACCCAGAAAATGTAGTATATCCCAGCAAAAGTGGCATATTTTAAACTTAAAATTCACTCGCTACAAGGCAGAAAGTGTTGTTTTTGTATTTTGATGAAAAGGTATTGTTTTATTTGATTTTTTTTTAAATATGCTAATATTTTTCAAATAAAGAAAAAACTTTCAGGTTTTACCTAAAAAGATCTATGTACAGTAAAAATTTCAATAAGTGGCTTGATATTTACTTAATACATTTCAATTTATTTTTTACATTATAAACGATCTCCTAAAAATCAAGTTTTTTGACATATGAGGTTTTTGAAAGGAGTGAGTGATATTTGTAAACAAGTGTTTGGATACGCTCAGAATGTAATAAATAAATTGACTGGTCTGAATCTCAGTTCGTAAGCCCTGTGCCCTTGACTTCCATATTCTTCTTTATTTATACTTATTTTTTTTTTACAAAAATGTTAATAAAATTAGTATATAACCACTCACCGAGATTTTTACGTCTACCGGTTTCGAGACGTACCCGTCTCTTCGTCAGGACAATCACTAACACAGCATGCAAACAATACTACCCTTCACCTTCACTACCAATACTAACCTTCATCTTTATTTATGTTGAGATGTCACAAATTTCCTGAATAGAAATAACCCTGATTTGTAAACAAGTATTTGAACACTCAAAAGCATTCCATTCAGTTTTTATCCTTTGAATGTGTAACATTTTTGATTAATCTTTTTGAATAAACTTTTTTCTAGCAGACCTTCTTTTTGAATATTATTTTTTGACACCTCATCAAAGATGAAGAAGAATATAGAAGTCTTGGCATTTATGGGGCTGACGACCGTCATAGGCTGGTTTAAGTGATCATTGTACACACGTGGAACATTTACCAATTCTACCCATTATTGACAACCACACTACTCAAATTCTCGGAAGTTCTATTTATATATGAACCAATTTTAAAACGTTTTTCTTGAATCCCTAGAACTTCACTAGAGACAATCTATTGGTGAGATGAACAGAAGCTTTTTACTGAGCAGAAACAATTTTATTAGTATGTGAGGTCCGAACCCTGAATTATAATCACACGCATGAGAAACGCCAAAAAACGCCATACTAATATAAGAGTTTCTGCTTGATAAAAAGCTTCTTTACATCTCACCAATAGATGTCTCTAGTGAAGTTCTAGTGATTCAAGAACAAGGTTTCTAAATTGGTTCATATATACAGAACTTCCAAGAATTTGAGTAGTGTGGTTGTCAATAATGGGTAGAATTGGTGAATGTTACACGTGTGTAAAGTGATGACTTAAGCCAGCCTATGACGGTCATCAGCCCCGTAAATGCCCAGACTTCCATATTCTTCTTCATCTTTGATGAGGTTTAAAAAATAATATGAAAATAACTCCTGTAATCGGAGATAATCCAGATTTTGTGAACAAGTATTTGGACACACTCAAAATGTTGTAAAAGGAGCTTTTATTGAGCAGAAACAATTTTATAAGTATGTGAGGTCCGAGTCCTGAATTATAATCACACACATGAGAAACGCCAGAAAAACAAATAAAAATATCTCATTTTGAATGTTTACTGTCAATGTCAAAAATGTAAAAAAAAATGTCCTAAGTGTAGATAATCTAGATTTGTGATCAAGTTTTTGGACACACTCAAAATGCTGAATACACCTATTAAACGTTTGCATTATGTCAGGACATAACCATCAACTGAAAAAGTTGTAAAAGTGAGGTAATTATTTTTTTTTAAACTAAAGCGCTTTTCTTTGCACACAACCCACAAAAGCTCTTTGGTCGAGGCAGGGCAAACAGGTTTATTGCAACTTTAATTATAAAACCGGAAGCGGGGAAATGAAATACTATCTTTACTGAAAATTACACTTTGTACATGGCAATGAAAATATTTTGGCGTTTGTCAAAACGTAATTTGCGTTATTTCAATTGCTGAAAGTTTTTTGTAATTTCCTGAAAACGTTACAGCCCACAAAAGATATTTTAATATGGTTACAAAAATACTATAAGATTTTCGGAATTATTTTATTTTATTTATGAAGCTTCTTACAAATGTAAGGTGTAGATTTTTGTTTAATTACCTGACGTCCAAAATACTCTGAAATCCAGCTACGGTTTATTCATCACCGCTTATCGTGATCCTACTTAGGCTTTAACTTTTCAAGTTTTACAGCCTATGCCTACTCGTGAGAAGTTTTACTCTTTATGTTTAAATTTATTATAATTTCTTGTAATTATTGTCCGCCTCCGTAGTGTAATGGTCAGCACGCTCGGCTACCGTTCTGGAGGACCCGGGTTCGATTCCCAGGAAGGGTAAGAATAAATATGAGTGATTTTTTCACTGTAATATTTATTCAATATTACCCTGGATTGGTACTTGAAGCGGAGGGCTGATCACCTTTCCTTCATGTGTAAACGATCAAGATAACACTGCATTTATATGACGCAGTGCCCTATGCACCATTGCGGTGCGGATAAGGGTTTTATTATTATTATTATTATTATTGAGTGAATATTATAGTAAAAAACACTCGCAAAGTGTAGATGAGTAATAAAGAACAAATTTATGAAGCAAATTTTTAATTTTTTTTTTTAAAGTGAAATTTTTGTGTTTTTATTGGGTTATTCAACGACTTCTGGGTTTTCTCATAGTCATTAACAAAAATGTGCCTCATCGGTGAACAAAGTTTTGCACTGAAAAAGAGGATCAAGCTGAATATTGTTTTCGGCCCATTCACGAACCTACGACGCGCATAATGGTCATTCAGTCTATTCATGGTGAAATGGCAAAATGTCATGACTACAATTCAACTGTCAAATTGACGGTTTGTAGAAATAATGTTGCCAATTTAAAAACCAAACGTCTCAAAAAAACACCCTACCCATTGGAATATTTAATAATCAACATATGGCTGACTAGGTGATACGCCATCCGGTAATTTTACTGAAATCAGTGAATCATTAATAGTTATTTCAATACCTGACCGTTATTTTACCACTTGGATATTGGTAAACCATGATACAGGTCCTATGTAAACTAAATTTACCATATAAAGGAAACATAAAACCCCTCAAAATTGATGACAGCAGCAAGGTATAATTAGACGTTACAAATGATATACTCGTAAACAAAAACACGCTAGCTTCATTGAAATGGAGATAATCCGATTTGCAATTGAAAGCAACTAAATTTCAAAAACATCATAAAGCTCTTTTTGTTAGAGTCACAAAGGTGTAAAAATTAACATATTTTTATTGTTATCTCAACATAAATGAAGAGCGGGAAGTAATTTAATAAAAAAAATGAAAGTATGGCTGTTAGTGGTGCTATGCTTACAAATCTATTGAATTACTACCTGACTTCTTCATTTATGTTGAAATATCAATAAATAAAAAAATTGTAAATTTTTTTACTTTTGCAACAAAGAGAGCTTATACCGTTAGAACATATCGCTCACTCCTTTCAACAACGTCATAAATAAAAAAATAGATTTTTCATGCGATCGTTTTTAAAGAAAAATATAATGAAATGTTTTGAAAATAGATATCAAGCCACTAATTGAACTTTTTACATGGCAACAAATCTTTTTAGGTAAAACTTGAATGTTTTTTTCTCATTTGAAAAATATTTAGTATATTTAAAAAAAATTGAAACAATACATTTTCTTTAAAATGCAAAAACAACACTTTCTGTCCTGTAGCGGGTAAATAAATACTAAGTTAAAAATATGCCGCTTTTGCTGGGATATAGTACATTTTCTGGACATTCCAAAAACAAGCACAACTGAAAATTGACGATTTTTGATATATGACGTTGTTGAAAGGAGCGAGCGATATGTGAGATCCATTTTGAATAAGTTAAAACATACATTTTTAGGAAAGAGACCCTGAAAAAACATGTAATTTTTAGATACTTCCATTTGATCAGTTGATGTTTCAAAATTTAATTAAAGATTTTAAGTGGCATTACACAGGATACGATGAATGGTAAGGCGAGTATTATATTACCATTCCACAAAGTTAAATTTATTATTATTTATTAATAAAGTTTATTATTATTTATTATTTTTGACATCTCATCAAAGATGAAGAAGAATATGGAAGTCTGGGCATATATATATATATATATATATATATATATATATATATATATATATATATATATATATATATATATATATATATATATATATATATATATATATATATATATATATATATATATATATATATATATATATATATATATATATATATATATATATATATATATATATATATATATATATATATATATATATATACATATATATATATATATATAACTATATATATGCAATATTGAGATGTCCGTAATGGATAAACCCAGATTTGTGAACAAAGATTTGGACACAATAAAAATATTTTGAAAAAAATATAAGTAGATATATTGCACCTCCCGATATTCGAATTTGCTAATGGTATTCAAGTTTCGACTAAAACGAAATTTGACACAACCTTTCTCCAACCTTCGTACAAGAGATGAAGCTGATGTATCGAGAAACTATTTCGAGGCATCGGCAGGCAAGGATTATGTAAACGAAATAGAGAAAAATACATCAGAAGATTGGATAAATATCCATCTCGTGATTTCAACGGAGCTAACTCTCTTCCCATCCATATAAGGGTTCGTTCTCCGTTGAGCGATCATCGTAAGTGGCTGACGCTATTTTTTAATTTGGAAATTTTACAGTTACATCAATACATTTACAATAACAAGTAACACAAAAAATGTATTTGTACCATTCCAGTTACAAAATTTCACATTTGTAATTTAATATATAAGTATATACAACATTTTGAGTGTGTCCAAATACTTGTATACAAATCTTAATTATATCCAATTTAGGAGTTAAAGTTTCACGTGTGTAAAGTGATCACTTAAACCAGCCTTCATTATTAACATTTTTGTAAAAAAAAACAACCATACAATTTAAATTCTTAGAACTTCTTAATATATTCTTCAAATTCAAAACGTAGAATTTCACTAGAGACATCTATGGTAGAATGAGAGGAGCTTTTTACTGAGCAGAAACTGTTTCATTTATATGTGAGGTCCAAATTCCAGATTATATTCACAAACATGAGAAACGCTAGAATATATCATTTTCATTTTTTACTTTATGTAGCTTATAATTCGACCAGTTAATTTATCGAAATTGTAAAATTACAGTGAAACCTACTAAGTTGTATTTTATTAACAAAAACACATAAAAAATTATATTGTGACAATTGTTTCGCCTTGTAAGGGCATTATCAAATGAATGTCGTAGCATTCGTTTGTTTTTGTTAATAAAATACAACTTAGTAGACTCAAAAAATCTGTGTTTGATTTAAAATTAATACATAAATTAAAATGGAGTTCTACAAATTAAACGCCAAATCAATAAATATAGTAAAACCCCCTATTACGTTGAAATACTTATGTACCGCATTATCAGAGGAAATGTTATTTGTGGTTAATTTAAAAAAAAGTATTTTTACATTTTAACCAGAAGAAAAGACTTAAATGAGCCATTCAAAATTAAAATATAATTCAAAACAATAACCCTTTTCAACGTTTCCATTGGATAACGCGGTATTTATCTCAACATTATAGGGGGGGTTACCGTAACTCCTAATTGGAGATTATCCAGATTTGTGAACAAGTTCACAAATCACTCACTCTCAAAATAACACACTCAAAACGTTATATTCAATTATGTTTCCATAAAGTGTGTTGATTCTGATTCAATAACAAATTTACCTGATTGGTTTAACTAATTGTGTTATTCACTTAAGCTTTATATGCGCGCGTCTTGTCCACAGTTCGCAACCGCTCCCAAGAGATTAGACCCGTATCTCAAGCTAAAGTCGACGGTCTAATTATTAACCTTGGTTTAGAAATAAAATACGGAGTTTGTTACATTTGGATTCCCCGAGGGAGTTTTAAAAGGGATTGATCCAAAAGATTGAATTTTAGTATCAATAATTCCAATAAACTACTTTCGAGCGAGTGGGTATGATCGGCACTGACATTTGTTATATACATGACTGCGCAATTTGAGTGAAAAACGTTATGTGGCTTTATATCACTGAGCGGTTTGGGTTAAAATGAGAAGTAATTATGTGATTTCGGTAAACGTAATGTGTCATGACTTAGTTAAGGTTAAAAACTATTTAACATATTGAGTTATCATTAAAAAGATTAAGAAAAACCAAAACGCTATAGGGGCAGACAATTAAAAATATATATTCATACAACAGCTCAAATATTGAAGTTAAAAGTAATATTCTTACAATTTTTCATTATTTATTCACTTACTCAATGTTAAAATAAAACACTGATTTTTTGAGTTTATTAAGTTGTATTATATGTGCTTGGTAAATACCACTATTTTCTCAATTGAAAATGTGGAATTGACCAAGTCAAACTTAATAAAAATTATTTATTCTACCAGACACAAGATTATGCATCCAATGGAAGATAAGGAAATATATTGTAACATATAAATATATATATATATACATATATATATATATACATATATATATATATGTATATATATATATATATATATATATATATATATATATATATATATATATATATATATATATATATGTATATATATAAATATATATATTGTATATATATATATATATATATATATATATATATATATATATATATATATATATATATATATATACATATATATATATATATATAATATATATATATATATATATATATATATATATATACATATATACTTATGGGATTTAGTCTCACGTTCACATGGACTCTCAGACGTATGTACGTATTAAACCCTCATATGAAAGGGCCCAAGGTCATTTTGGATATACTTGTTACAAGTGTGTAAAGTAATTGCTACATCCAGCCTAATGCCAAGCCGTAAGCTCTGAGATGCTTGGGCTTCATTTTTTTTTCTTTATAAACAATACATTCTTCGTCTTAAGTTGAGACACCCATAAATTTTGACAATTTTAAAGGCGAAGTAATAAATCGTTTAATTTAAAATATTTGTTTCTTTTAAGAAAACGTTAAATGCATAATATTTTAATATTTTTCAGATTAGGGATTTGATTTTCGACTTATTGTGTCTAATGTTTTTAAAGTAAAAAGAAAATACTTGTGAAAGCTCTATGTACGCTTGCGCATAAATGGCATGATATTCCTCAGTAGGCCTTTAAAACTCTCCCGCGTCGGTCGGTGGTAAAGCTTTTATGCCTGAAAGTTTCAGATTCGACTAAACGTTACGAACAAACTGGTTTAAAACGTATGAAACTGAAAAATTGTGCTAACATGTCAACTAGTGTTAATAAAAGTTATTTAAATATGTGAAACTATATTATAATTGGATTTCCATCAGTTGTAAGGTTTGAATAAGGCATTCACTTTGAAACTAAAAATAATTTTTATGTATTTAAAAACACTGTCAAGTTTTTGGCTCGATATTTTTATTAAATCAAATCGCAAAATTTAATATATATCTAATATTAAAAGTTAGGAACCTTTTTAAGTAAATGTTTTACAAAACGAAATATTTTGATGATTCATAAGCTTTATATTCATTATACAGTTTAATATTTGTAGTTTTAAGCTAACCAGATAATTAAAAAATTTATATTCGCCAAGCTGAATTTGAATAAAAACTTTGGGAATTACTATTTAAAGTGAAATTTACAAAAAAATTCTAATTAAAAGTGGATAGATATCACCACAAAATCACTGCTGATCAATAAATGAAACTGGTTTAGTATTATTTTTTTATTATTTTTATTAACCACCTGAGTTACTGCTACGCAAGGGTAGAGAAAGAGAATAGAATGCCACATTAATCGGTGCAAACAATCTTTGCCTCTTCTACAATCAAATATATCCTCATACATTCCCACCGATTACTCAGAATCCTAACCAGACGAATTATTTTAATTGCAGTGCATTTTAATAATTTTATGAGGGATGTTGGGTTTGATAATATCGTTTTTTTACAACAAATGCTGAAGGTTGAAAAGATAATAAAAGCAGATATTGCATATAAAACAATTTTATAATGTATGATACGAAATTTGCCTGATTACAAATACGGGCATGTTTTTAGAATCACACACAATTTTGTGTTTAAAAAATGTACACAGTGATAAGAATGTTAAAACATAATCGATTTACCATTTTACCTGTCAATAATTTATACCGAATACTCTAAAAATATAATACCGACCTCACGATAATATCATTAAAGTATTATTTATTGATCCGGCATTAACTTTGTGGAATGACATGATTATTTTTATTTTTATAACACTTGAATAATCCACTGAATTGAGCTTTATTTTTACTTACGACTAGTTTCGAAAACGACAATTGTTTTCATCTTCTGGTACAAATTAAAACTTAATTTGTACCCGAAGATGAAAACAATTGTAACTAACTAACTAACTAACCATCGCGCCGCTTCCCCGCAGGGGTAGGCAGAGAGAATAGAGCGCCACACCACTCTGTCCTTGCAAACATTCTTCGCCTCTTCCACGTTCATGCATCTCCTCATACATACCCGCCGATTGTTACGACTCCTAACCTGACCACTTTCAAGTTTGGCATACCTGATCGTGCCATGTTTTTCTCGGTCTTCCTTTGCTTCTTTTCCCACTAACATTCGCCTCATAAATTTGTTTTACCGTTCTTTCCTCACTCATTCGTTCTACATGTCAAAACCATCTCAACACACCTTTCTTAATTTTATCGATAATGCTTATCTCAGCTTTGCATTCCTTCCTTATTTCACTATTCGCGCATCTATCATACATCGTTTTGTCGCACATTCTTCTGAGAGATCTCATTTCGCCTGCATTCAGTCTACTTTCATCCTTCGTTTGCCAACTCCATGTTTCACTTCCATACATTAGAGTTGGAACCAGGACTCCGTTGTGCGCTGCCAGTTTAGCTTCCGCTGATAAGTTTTTATTTGCTATAACTGAAACTAGTCGTAAATAAAAATAAAACTCTATTTAGTGGATTATTCAAGTGTTATAAAAATAAAAATAATCATTAAAGTAAATGAGATTTTTTTAAATAAAAACGGCGACATTTTGAAGACACTAAAATATTCCTAACCCGTTGGAAGTTAAATGTTACTAGGATTATGAATTTTTGACAAGAGATGATCGTTTTTTTAAGTATTTGGTTTTGTACCCATTGGATGTCTGGATGTTTGTAAAAACACTATTTTAATGGTATTGGAATGATAAGGAGAGTGTTGGATGTTAAGATTCTTTCAGAAGTAGGTGCTTTATATTTAAATGCTTCGAGGCACCTGAAAATAAAGTTATATTTATGTTTCAATAGGCACATTATTTCACATGCTACCTTTCGACGCCATCTATGGTTGCGTTAAGTTAGTTTTTAAATTAGCGGAGACCTTTGTAAAATGTATATAAAATTCTTCCTGTATTATTTTGCATACATAGAAAAACTTGAAAATATCATTTAGAATTTTTATTAAACTAGTATTTTGACGAACATTATTATTTTGACATATTGCTGGTTTAATGCCAAAGGGTCATAATGCAATAAAAAATAATTTAACTCTTTATTGCAAAAATGGTATGTAAATCTTCAACATTATCATATTCGAAACACACCCATGATTCTACCGTTAGAAATGGACATTTGACGATTTAGATCATTTTTGGAATAAAGACTTTATTTTTTTTTGCATTGTGGCTCTTTGGCGTTTCAGCAGCGATATATTTTATCATTTTATTTAGACTATCATCTTATCAGTTCTGTTTGAATTTGTATAGTTGGAAATGTTAACTTCGTTAACTTTGGTTGCTAGTATGTGATTTGGTATTCGTGTTTTGGTACGGATAGAACAAGCTTGCCATTACTTTAATGGTTTAAGTTTAAAGTGGTTTTACAAATCATATATATATATTTATATATATATATATATATATATATATATATATATATATATATATATATATATATATATATATATATATATATATATATATATATATATATATATATATATATATATATATATATATATATATATATATATATATATATATACATATATATATATATATATATATATATATATATATATATATATATATATATATATATATATATATATATATATATATATATATATATCCTGTGGGATGACGGAGTCAATGAGAAATCCAGGTCAGTAGACATCGACTGCCTAAAAGTGACCCATCATACATCAAAATGGTAGTAATCCATAAGAAAAAGTACATCAAAATCGTCAAATTAAACCAAATCAACACCATGTAGACTTTGTTTTGCGCGCTATAGCGCTGTATACAGCATATAATAAGATGTGAAAAAAATATAAGGCTAGGTCATAAGATTTTTTTTTTTATAATTCATAGGTGTCTTGATACACATCTATCGTTATTATACAACATGGAAGTCTGGGCATTTACGGGGCTTACGACCGTCTTAGGCTGGTTTAAGTTATAAATTTGCCATTAAGTGATTAAGAATGCCAAATACTTGAAAGTGATCAGGTTAGGAGTCGAAACAATCGGTGGGTATGTATGAGGAGATGCATGAACGGGGAAGAGGCGAATAATGTTTGCAAGGACAGAGGGGGTGTGGCGTTCTATTTTCTCTGCCTACCGCTGACGCGGCGTGATGGTTATTTAGTTAGTTAAGTTATCAATTTATACACTTGTAAGATTTACCAATTCTACCCATGATTATGATTGACAACCACACTACTCAAATTCTTTGAAGTTCTATATATATATATGATCCAATTTCAAGACATTGTACTTGAATCACTAGAATTTCACTAGAGATATCTATTGGTGAGATGAAAAAAGCTTTTTATTGAGCAGAAACTCTTTTCATTTGAATATGAGATCCGAATCCTGGATTATAATCAAATACATGAGAAACAATTTGTGGAGGTCCTCACCAAAAAGTTAAATTTCCAGTATTGCACAAAAAATCCTTTAAATGCAAAACTGTTCTGTTTTTTGTATTCTATCGAAATCTTTACTAAAACTGCACCAAAACGTGACCAATCCTGCGTTACACCTATACTAAATCATTCAATCGTAGCAAAACGTAACAATTTTATAAGCTATAATTCCTGATTACTTGAAATCATTTCTATTAGAAATGTAACGTTTTGATAAGGACCTTCACATTTGTGAACAAGTATTTGGACACAATTTAAAATGTTGTACCTAGAGAAGTTGTAACTTTGATAGACGTCAGTTGAGAGTTTGAGTCCTATTTTGGTGAAAACACAGGTGTTTGTGTTTTTATTTTTGGGATCTCCCGAAATAATACAGTAGAAGATTATAGTACCGACATCAGGTGAGACACGTATCAAAGTATCCCCAATGTCTCTCAAGGATACCGGGTAAAGGATGAATAAGTAAAAGGTAACACAGTGGAACCTCTTATAATGAGCATAATTCCTTCCGGCATCTTACTCGTTAAGCGAAATATTTTTTTTACAAAACTCAATGTAAAGACGATAATGCATTCCACGTCGAAAGAATACTCATTTGAAAAACGGTTTAATTTTTTTAATAAAAATGACGTTTATTCAACAACAACATTTAGGGTTTCATAACAAGTTCTTTTTTCATTAAAAAAAGTGAGTGGATCAAAAGACAAAGTCTTTTTTTTTCTCCAAATAAAATGTATTTTACAATGCTTTAAATATTCAAATAAAAATACTTATAAATTGTTAAGTAGTGTAACAGCTTGAAATACAATTCAGGTTTAAAAAAAAGTTGGTAAAAATGTTAATTTTTACAAATAATTAATACTTTTGACTAGAAAACTGTCTAAAGACATTTGTTTTTGCCAACGCTTTAAAATTTGGCGAAAATGTGTAACAGCATTATCATTGAAAAAATTGTAGCACGAATAGATGCTACTATTTATTAGGGTGATGCTTTTTAATGTACCTACGATGCAATAGTTTCTCATTCTTTCAGCAATTCTCTTATTGTGCTAGAAGATTTTTGCTCTACTACTTCCTTCTCCTCTATCAACAACCTCTCCTCCATAATTACTTGCTGTGAAATAAGATGCAACTCCATAAGCTCTTCGGTGGTCAGCACTTGACTTTGCTTTTTTACAATCTCTTCAATATCGTTGTTATCCACCTCGAGTCCCGGCGCGGATGCGCCAAATCACAAGTGAATGTCGTGAAAAAGGGACTCGCCCTTTTTTTGTAAACCGTTATGCAAATTATCGCTCGTTAAGGGAGAAACTTTTTCAGATTTTTTTCCCTCTTAATAACTCGTTATGAGGGGTGCTCGTTATGAGAGGTTCCACTGTACTATATGCTAAGTACATTGTGTAAAAGGACGCAACTCCTTAGAGATCCGTTTCGCGAGGACACGTTTTGTTTCTACTTTAAGTCGAGCCTAGTAATGGAGAATGGGTGTAAGTTTTATTAAAAGAAAAGGTTCTTGGGAAAAAAGATACCGGAATGATGATGATGATTGAAGTAAAAAAAAACTTAGTGAACAAAGTCGAAAAAAGAGAAGAAAAAGGCAAAATCAACAGGAGATTACTTACTTAATCAAAATATTTAAATATAAAACTTAAAAAGAAAATATTTACGCTGTAGTATTCTATCACAATCAATCAGTAAATGTATTTGATTTTTTTGCGATTCTTTTAACCTCAAAGAGTTTTTTTACTATGTCAGAAAATTTTCATCAGTTAATACTATTCTTTATTTAATAAAATCGATTGTTTCGACTTTGTTTGATAACGATGTTGAAAGTATCGAAATACGTGTCACAATAGATTTAAACAAAAAGCGTTATAAAACAAGATTTTTTTACAGATAAATTTTCTATGAATGTTTGTTGTGAAGTAGGCAGCATATTCAACTATCATACTATGGGTCCCGGTTTTGATTCCCATAATTTATTTCACGTTTTTATAATATCTATTAGTTACCTTAGAAAATTCTCCTCGCCTACTACGTACAATGATTTATAGCATATTTATGTACAACATTTTGAGTGTGTCCAAATACTTTTTCACAAAATCTGGATTATCTCCAATTACAAGAGTTATTTTTTGACATCTCATCAAAGATGAAGAAGAATATGGAAGTCCATGCATTTACGAGGCTGACGTCAGCCCCGTAAATGCCCAGACCTCCATATTCTTCTTCATCTTTGTTTTATGAAGGAGAGGGAAAGGAATTGGAATAGGGAGTGGAAGTTATTATATAAGAGAGAAGTTAAGTTGATGGATGTGTCTTTACCATATTTTTTACTGTAGATAGTTAAGTGTTTGTGAAGTCAATATATCTAAATTCATTGTTGTGTGCCAAACAAGAACGTTGAATACAGGAATTTTTATTGTAGGCTTTCTTGTTGATGGGGACACGAAACACAGTGTAATGTCTTGTCAACCTGGCTGGAACATTTATCGATATAAGACCTAGGAGCTCTGAACAGTCAATTAAACTTACAAAGATTTTAAATACATAGGAATATTTGATCAGCGCAGTTTCTGCGGGGTCTTTGATGGGATGTCAAAAAATAACATATTGATGTAGTTTTTATGTGTTAAAAATTATAGTGAAGTTAATAATACATTAATAAGATTCCCTAAAAACAATACAATACAAATGATATTGGTTCGATAGCTCATATCAATTAAGATTTATCACATAGTTATTTTATTTGTCTTATTTGTCTTTTCATATTTTCTAAATAAGACATCACTAAATCTGAAAGATCTTTATTCTTTATTGCCTCATCCATTTTTGTTAACTGAATACCTTCCTTCGAACATTCTGTTACCAATATAAATCTTGGACATATCCACACTAAATAAGGGACATCTTGTTATGACGTCTAATCACATTCACAAATTAATTTTGTCTCATTTAAAAACGGCAGAGGTATCTCGAGAATTCGTTTATTTAATTGCGTAACTAATTGCTAACACCCTAAATTATTTGTTTAAAAACAAAAATGAGATTAAAACACCGCTGGTTGACCTTGGTAAATTATTCAAATCATCCTATCGATCCCTCGGGAAGCATTCTGCTTGGAATATATTCCTTGGGGAGAAGTTGGTTATGTAAAAAAATGTTGAATTTCTTTTGCTAACGATTTTAGAACAATTATTTTTAATGCAAAACGTGTTTTTTTTTTAATTTTTATTCCTTCATATACGTAAATAAAAATTACAATAATGTGCCTTCACTGAGTTTTCCCGTGCCGAGGTCACATTCTACAAAATTTATTCATAAAATTATATGTAAGAAAAATGATTATGACTTTCAATAAAATGCGATTAGACCGAATGATGGCATTTCAGATCTACCCACTTCCATTATCCATTTATGAGTAGCTCTTTTATATGTAGTGTCCATTTTTAATAGTATTCACCATTCTACCCATAATTGACAATCACTTTCATACATTTCAATAATAGGGTCTCTGCGAAAGAAATGTTTTTTTTTAAACCAACCATAAATGGCTCCAGTAAACTCGCACATACAGAGTCATGACCAATGATATATGCAGGAGGTCCAAAAAATGAGTAGTGTGATTATCAGGCGTGGGTAGAATGGTGAATGTTAAACATATGTGAAGTAATCAGCCTTATCAGTTAACCAGCCTATAACAGGTCACAAGCCCTTTAAATACCCAGACTATTTCCTTCATCTTTCTTGAGATACAAAAAATTGACAAAAAAAGTAAAATCTTTTGATTTTTTCCATCAAAGGTTGTGGTTATTTTCCTTGGGACAATTTTAATTGAAACATTTTAACTAAAACATTGATTATTTAATGAAATAATGATTATCATATTTGAATAAATTTAACTTAGAGAACTTTAATCCCAATTATCTCGGTTATAATTTCAATATCACTTCAAAAAGTAAATTATAGTGTTGAGAAATTTTAACGAAAGTCAAAGAGGATGGAAAATAGAAGAATCGAGAAAAAGCAGGGTAGAATTTATATTTAATAAGTTTTGAAAATAAAAGTATTAGAATAGTCCTTAAAAAAATAAACAGAAAATGTAGCAAAAGGAAAGCAGAACTCAACTTGTTACCAAAAAAAAGACTCATATACAGGTTCATCGAAAAATAATGCTAACATTTAAAATAACTTACAACATTTTGAGTGTGTCCAAATCTGGATTATCTCCAATTAAAGCAGTTATTATTCTTTTTTTTTTGACATCTCATCAAAGATGAAGAAGAATATAGAAGTCTGGGCATTTTCATCTCACCAATATATGCCTCAAGTGAGGTTCTAGTGATATAAGAACAGTGTTTAAAAATTGGTTCAAACATAATATATAGAACATCCAAGAATTTGAGTAGTGTGGTTGTTAATAATGGGTAAAATTGATGAATATTACACGTGTGTAAAGTGATCAATTAAATCAGCCTATGACGGTCGTCAGCCCGTAAATGGCCAGACTTATTCTCGTAAATGGCTAGACTCTATTCTACTTCATCTTTGATGGGATGTTCGAAAATATAATAAACTCAAGTGGTATAAAAACAAGTGTTTTCTTAATCATTCATTCATAAGTCTTACCACAAAGGAAATGCCGAAACTAAAAATAAAGTAATTTAATTAATTTTTTCTATTACGAAATTGTTACATTTAGTGCGTTTACTTAAATTTGAAAAAAATATAAGCGTTTCAAGAACAGTTTATTATTGAATTTGTAGAAACGAAATTGGGGTAAACAAATTCTCGTTGGTTCGGCTTGTCCCCCTATTTCAATATAATCAGAAATCGATTTTATTCGCCCGATAACAACGTCCCAAACAAAACTCGTTTGTTTTCGAGTTCTCAATAAATCAATCACTCTTATATTCGAAAGGGAAGAAAGTATTTTTAACAAATGTGAGAGATGATTTTTGAGGGATGAAAATAAT
>NW_028281708.1:105000-154515 GCF_059751285.1 Brachycentrus maculatus | reverse complement strand
AAAAAATATATATTTTCTTGGTTGATGTGAGGAATGTAGATGTATTGGTGAAAAGGTGGTGACAACAACATAGCAGCAATTGTGTATATACCCGCATAGTCTGGCAAGCTGTATTCTGGATTTGTCTCTCTTAGAAACCAGTCACCCGCTTAGAGCTACATAGTAATTCAAACCATTGTCCATACCCTAATGGTGCATAGGGCACTACATCATATAAACCCAGTGTTATTTTGATCGTTAACACATGAAGCAAAGGTGATGAGCCCTCCGCTTCACGTACCAGTCCAGAGTACTATTGTATAAATATTACATAGAGTGAAAAATCACTTTTATTTAGTTGACCCCCCTTGGGAATCGAACCCGGGTCCTCCAGAACAGTAGCCAAGCGTGCTGATAATTATTACACTACGAAGGCGAATAAACGGCGAATAAAAGACGAAGGTGGATATAGTAAGAAAGTCAAAGAAGTGAGTTATTAATAACCATCGTTCACCATCTCAGTACATAGCTGTTGACATTATTTTTTATTCATACATACTTGTATATGAAAAATCATCAAAACAACATGTACATGTTTTTATCAGCTACGGCTAATAAGAGCATTTGCAAGAATTTGCCCGTTGATGCTGCCCATGATTAGATTAATTTTAATGGGTTTGTAGTATCGCAAGTCAATTACTCTACCACCAGTAAAAACATACATCTATCTATCAAATTATAATATGACTAGACTCCGATCAGTGTTAAACACAAAAGCGAGACTTTTATTATTATATATTTTTTAAAAGAGAAATATTTGTGTTTTTATTATTGACACAACTATTTCAATTTCATACTATTTCTGTGAGCCTTATTATAATAATATAAAAATAAAAATAATATATAATAAGCGGCTTATTATTAAAAATAGGTATCAAATTGTGGTAGAGTGGGTTCGAACCGAGAAACTCTGACATCAGAGTCGCGACACTAACCACGGGACCACAACCCGACACTTATATTTGGAATCTCTGAATTCAGTCACATCATTATACTATTCCACCAACTGCACTAATTATTCGCATTCCCGAAGGGTAGAATACAATTTCTGTCTACTCATGTTATAAATCGATATGAAGTATGGTTTCAGATTATAGCAGGGCATATGTATAACAGAGATATATAACAGAGCTGTGCATTCCCGATAAATTAGTTGATAGACACCTCACGCTTCGAGTTCACAACCAGCGTATTAAATTTAGAGGACGTGTCTTTGTTGTCGTGGGACCGATGGCATTAAATTCTCATACACTAGAAGTTATACTGAGTGAGATAATCTTTAGTAAAAAGTAAAAACCTATTCGTTTGCTGAATCAAATCAACAATCGATTCTTCCTAATTAAATCACAGTGAACTACTACTTTTGAGGTTTGATTTTAAGAAAATAACACTCTTTTTTCACCTTTCTTAGATATTTTTTCAAAATACATACCATTTAAAAACACTACTTCAATGTTTTAAAGTGGTATTTCACAAAGTGAACGATGAATGATAAGAAGAATGTTATACTACCATGCCACAAAGTTAGAAATGCTTTTAATATATGCAATATATGTATATGTATATTACTAATTCTAAAAAAAACGATTAAGGAGCTATGTGGTTGTGGTATTGTACAAAATATTGAAAGTTTACGTTTGGAAAGAGAGTGATAGACAGTGCTGAAAAAAACAAAAGCTAGCTCTTGAATAAAAGTTGATTAAAATTAAAATTTCAAACAAAAATAAAAGTAAAATCTTTATTATTTATGACTGCTTAATTCACCAAGCCTTAAGAGGTTTTGAAATACATAGAATAAGATTCACTAAAAAATAGGTAAGTAGGTACCAATTTATTTAATAGCTAATTGATTCTTGTATTTTGTGTACCTTTTCAAGGCAATCTAAGTGAAGAAAGTTCCCAAAAAGGAGCACGCTTCTGGAATGGGGACTAATAACATCTGATTAGATTAATTAATGAACTCTAAAAGGCTTCTTGCCTTTCCTCGGAAATTTGTAGTGAGCGGCTTGGACCATTAAAGATCTTAGCAATATCAATGCTAAATGACGGTATTTCAATTGCGTATTCATAATTTTTTTGACTGATATTTCTTCACTCATTCGATCCACCTCAACACACACTTCTTAATTTCATTTATTTAATGTTTTTAAAAGACAAATATTTGTGTTACAATTATTTATACAAATAAATCAATTTCATAGTTTTTCTGTGACCATAAGCGGCTTATTATTAGAAATAGGTATCAAATTGTGGTAGATTGGGTTCGAACCGAGAAACTCTGACTTATGAGTCCGCGACACTAACCACGGGACAACTCGACACTAAACTAAACTTTTGACTATCTGTGCCCAAGCGTTGATGTGCCTCAGTCTGTTAAATGAAAAATAGAAAACACAAAACCCTTGTAAAGAAATGTATAAAAAAGATCCTTTATAGTTTTTTTTTTAAATATTGTGTACCCTATGTAACATTGAGCGTAATAAGGGTTCCAAAAATATGATATGAGTGTTACGGACTCTTAAGTCAGAGTTTCTCGGTTCGAACCCACTATACCACAATTTGATACCTATTTTTAATAATGAGTCACAAAAATAGTATGAAATTGAAGTATTTGTCTAAATAATGAAAATACGAATATTTATATTTCTCTTTAAAAAAAAACTTTGTAAAAAAAAAACAACTTTGTTTTAACCACTTTTTATTGGTACACTTTTTCCAACCGGTTTCGACAAGAACCTTGTCATCCTCAGGGTTTTTGTACTAATTCTAAAACATTTAAATACTCATAGTTAGGTTGTAGTTAATTACCCTTCCCTTATGATACCTAAAACTTCCACGCACTCCGTACACCATATGAAAATGTGATTTCAAAAATATGATTAAGAAAACAGGAAAAAACTCCTAAATGTTGCTTTTATTGAGCTTTGCGCAGTGAATACGTCAACTCCGGACGACAACTTGTGAGCTACGAATGGAGTCGTCCAAAAACAGTATGAAGCCGCGCGCATAAGTGCAGTCAGTACACACACCTGGTGTGTGAATTTTTTCTAGGAATAGGAATTGGAAAAATATCAAAAATAGGACTGTTACTTAAATTCTATTGATTATTAAAAATATTTCAATTTTAACATTTGAACATTCAAGAAATAAATAATAAATAAATAAATTTACCGTATGCAGTTTCAAATTGAAGACGTAAGTTTTCGATAAACTGTCTGAAAGATTAAGTAACTTAGAATTCCCAAGACGTTCTTGGCATTAAAGTTTAGGAACAGTTTAGCATAAAGCGTCTGAATTCGCCATTCGGAGTACATGGAGCTGGTACAAGGGAATCCTTAATTGAAGGGAGTGTTGCCTTTTGCACTACACGTTCAACTCGAAATTGGAGACAAATCACAAACGTTATTTCAAAGACATTATCAGAAAAAAAGTTTGTTCAAAAGCTGACAGTCGACTTGCTTTATTTTAAATTGAAACAATTACAAACAAAAATGCATTTTGACATCTCAACAAAGATGATAAAGAATATGGAAGTCTGAATATTTATGGGGCTTATGATCTTTCATCACAGGCTTACTGAAGTGATTGCTTAATTCACATGAAACACTTTAAATACATTCCATGTTCTACCCATGATCGACAATCTTAATACTCAAATTTTGAAACTCTTTTTATTGACTTATATGTTTATCCCATAATTGACACGTTCTTTCATATGTAAGTTCTCAGTGGCATCAATGGTTGAATTGAGAAACCTTTTTATTTATTAGAAACACTTATTTTGATTTATGTACGATTCTTTCTAAGTGGAGAAACCTAGATTTGTGAACCAGGATCTAGACATAGTAAAAATGTTGTGGACAAAATATATTTGTATTTTTGTAATTTCATCTAAGAAAAATTCACTTTTCATTAATTGATTCAGCGATCACATTATGGTGAATATAATTTTAAAATTAAAAGTTTAATTGGTAAAAACCACTTTTTAGTTAAGCCGAATTTTGAAACGTGTGTCGATGAATTCCGCATCATTTAGGAATACTGTTTTTAAAAATAACACCAAATGTATCGAAATATATATTAACATATTTTACGAAAAAAGAGATAAACAAAGTAAAAATTTATATACAAAAAATTGCTTGCTATATATATATATATATATATATATATATATATATATATATATATATATATATATATATATATATATATATATATATATATATATATATATAAATATATATATATATATATATATATATATATATATATATATATATATATATATATATATATATATATATATATATATATATATATATATATATATATATATATATATATATATATATATATATATAAATATATAAATATATATATATATATATATATATATATATATATATATATATATATATATATATATATATATATATATATATATATATATATACACGAGTTTATATAAAGGGTTAGAAGAATTGTACGAAAATGTCAAATTAATGACTTTTTCAGTCGACTAATTCAAAAAAATTGATTAAAAAAATAATGTTTCTTTATAAAAGTATAAAAAACTCTTTTCAAAACGTGTTCATCCAACCTCACCCCCGAAATTTAGGGTAATTCATTTTAAGGTCTGATTAACAAACGCAAATTATTATTCCGCTAAGCTCTTAATCTTTTTAATAACAATTAATATCAATTTCTCGTTTACCTTAAAGGCCTGGCAGAAACACGAGTTTTCACAATTTCCAGAAAACAAGAACAAATGTTGTACCGTTACATTTGTACTCCTAATAGAAATTCTACCTTTGCGTTCCTTTTTCACGAATCATATTTCATTTTTACAAGAAAGAAAGCGTTCCCTAACGTTTTGACATTTGACCGCACTAAAGGAAAATGGAAATTTCCAATTGTGTTTAATAATTTCGTTTCCTTTGATAAAGTATTCAATTTCAGTATCAAATGTAAAATATAAATCGGAATATGGGCGAAATGATAATGTAAATGTCTTGTTTGTGAGAAATGCCCATAGTACTTAACCGAAGAATATGTTTTCTTTAAAACAAAGATCTGGATACACTTGAAGTATTATGAATAAAATAACTGATATAAAAATAAGTATTTTCAAGTGTATGAAATAATATGGAAAAAAAGTTTTGTATCCATAAATGAACATCTTGAAGCATTTGTTCAACTTTTTAAATTTAACCAATGAAGTTGTCAATAATAGAGAGAACGCCTAGAACATAAAAATTAAAAATTATAGATTGTTAGGATTTTAATATAATTCTTTATTATGATTTAATTAAGATAATGATATTAAGATCAGTGTTAGGATTTTAATATTCAAATCTCAATAATAATAATACATAATAAAACCCTTATCCGCGCCCAATGGTGCATAGGGCACTGCGTCATATAAACGCAGTGTTATCTTGATCGTTTACACATGAAGGAAAGGTGATCAGCCCTCCGCTTCAGGTACCAGTCCAGGGTAAAAATGAATAAATATTACAGTGAAAAAATCACTTATATGAAAAGTAAAATATATTGCCACAACAAGGTACATAAAGAATTACCGATTGGTGATAACAAAAATTCTTTTAGGTGTTCTGAAAGTGGGTGATCTGGGTTAAATGTAGAGTAATATTTCAAATGTCAATCGGAATAAGGGTTGTTTGCGGTATCGGTGGATGTAGTTGATATTAAACTTTTAAATTTCATTAAATAAATCTAAAATTTTGTTTACAAATTGTTTACAATGTTTTTAAATTTTGCCGACATGCAACTTAGCGTGTTTAGGGATGGAAAGTATAAAAAATTATAAAAAAAAATTAATTAGTCACAAAAAAATATTACAATTTATTTCATTAGCTACAAAAATCTATTTATAAAATATCTTATACAAGTTACGCAGAGCTGTACTTCTCCAAAAAAGAGACTAAGGTCGTGTGCTTAGAGAGGGACTTAATACTCAATATTTATTAATTTTACTTAATTAAGGATGTAATACAGTCTTATTTCATTGTACCATTTTTTATTTTCAGGTTTAAAAGAAGTTTAATCTTTTTGAAGTATATTAATATTTTCTAATTTTTTGATATCCGTAGAAAGGTTATTAAAATATTTGAAAACTAAATATTTGAAATTTTGTTGGAATTGTTTCGTGCTTGATTCTGTTTTCGAATACAAAAGCTTAGTTTTTTTAGTTTCAAATATGTATAATTTTTTAAATAGTCAACTAACTAACAGCAGGGGTAGGCATAGAGAAAAGAACGTCTTTGCACAAAATTTTCACCTCTTCCACATTCATACATCTTTTCATACATACACGCCGATTATTTCGAATCCTGACCTTACCCTTGATCATACCAAGTTTTTCTCCATCTTCCACTGCTTCTATTACTTATTACTAACTTCATTCACCTCGTAAATTTGTTTGACAATCCTTTCTTCACTCATTCGATTCACATGGCCAAACCATCTCAACATACCTTTTTTAATTTATTTAATTTTAATTTTAATTTTTTCCATCTGTGCTTTCTCACGATTTCTTCTCCATGTTGTTTCTTTTCCATTAGGAAACATTTAAACGTTGTGTTTCACTCTCTCTTGCTTCTCGCTGATAGTGATAATTTTTATTATATTTGAGTGTATTTTAATTGATATTGTACATTTTCAAACCCTCAACCGCACCCGATGGTGCAAAAGGCACTGCTAATTACAGTGTTATCTTAATTTATTTATTGATATGGCGTTTAATTTGTAGAACGTCATTTTAATTTATGCATTAATTTTTAAATCGAACACAGATTTTTTGAGTCTACTAAGTTGTATTTTATTAAAAAAAACAAGTAAAAATCAATATTGAGACAATTTGTATCGCCTAGCTATGGCATTTTCAAAATCTGTGTTTGATTTAATACATAAATTAATATTTATTTATTTTAGCCTCCCACTAATCGAATCCGGGGCCTCCAGTACCGTAGCCGAACGTGCTGATCAATTAAACTATCAAGGCGGATATATTTGTATTTATTTTATTAAAGGCAAAAATATGTTCTGAGTTTTGGTAAGGTGCTAAAACTCTCATCGGTAAAGCAGCACATAAATATATTAATTTATTATTAGATTAAAACCAATATTTTTAGCTATTCCACTTTTTTATTTGACCAGCGACCGGGTTTCGTCGTTACCGACATCATCAGACTGGTGAGAGGCTATACAAATTGTTATGTTATATATAAAAGAAGGCAGGAGTTGATAACCATGATTTGATATAATTTTATGAGAAATTAATTTAATTTGAGTGAATTTAAGTATTGTATGATATTTAAAATATTTTTTATAAAGGTTTTTTTTTTGTATTGAAAGCACGATTTTATATAAAGTTATAATAGATTTGCATTTTTTGTAAATGAATTTAAATTATGTAACGAGGTATCAGGAAATGCTGGTTGACGGCTCCTTCCACTAAGCTGTGGTTGTCCGGGGGGAGTCCGAAGTTCTCTTCCTGGGGGAGTCCCTCCGGACAACCACAGCTTAGTGGAAGGAGCCGTCAACCAGCATTTCCTGATACCTCGTTACATAATTTAAATTCATTTAAAAAAAATGCAAATCTATTATAACTTTATATAAAATCGTGCTTTCAATACAAAAAAAAACCTTTATAAAAAATATTTTAAATATCATACAATACTTAAATTCACTCAAATTAAATTAATTTCTCATAAAATTATATCAAATCATGGTTATCAACTCCTGCCTTCTTTTATATATAACATAACAATTTGTATAGCCTCTCACCAGTCTGATGATGTCGGTAACGACGAAACCCGGTCGCTGGTCAAATAAAAAAGTGGAAAAGCTAAAAATATTGGTTTTAATCTAATAATAAATTAAAAATGCAATTCCATCACGAAGTGTCAGTGGATAATATAAATCTATATAAATATATTACTTCACATAGTTTCCTTTTCATAATTTCACCAACCACACGGTTCGAGTTATATTATGTTGAAGTTTACTTCCAGTCATGATCTCATTTGAGCCTTTGTTCCACACACCAAACATCCAACATGTATCTGACATAGAGCTTAAATTCAAAGCAAATATTAATTAAAAATTTTAACCAGTATAATCCTTGGGATTATTTGTAAATTATAACAAATTAGCCTTGGTGAATTTAAAATTTAAAATTAAGCAGTATTTTTCATTTTATGCAAATATTATTATTTTGAGGTTTAAGACACAGTATTAATTGAACTAACTAACTGACCATCACGCTGTTTTAATGCAGGGGCAGGCAGAGGGAATAAAACACCATTCCAATCTGTATTTGCAACAATCTTCGTCTATACCACATTTTTGTACTTCATCAAACGTATCTGCCGATTATCAAGACCTGATCACACACACAGTATTTGTAATACTCGATCATGCTAAGATTCAACATTTGCATTGTATTTTGTTTACTGTTCTTTGCCCACCTTCGTAGTGGGCTCAGCACGCTCGGCTACCGTTCTAGAGGTCCTGGGTTCGATTCCCAGGAGGGATTTTTCACTTCAATATATTTTCAATATTACCCTGGACTGATTGGTACCTGAAGCGGAGGACTGATCATCACCTTTACAGCATATGACAAAGATCAAGATAACATTGCATTTATATAATGGAGTGCCCTACGCACCATTGGGTGCAGATAAGGGTTTGAAGAAGTTATTTCATGACTCGTTGATTCGCATACCAAATCCATCACTACAATTTTCTTAATTTACATATTATTTTTTGACATCTCATCAAAAATGAAGAAGAATATGGAAGTCTGGGCATTTATGGGCCTGATCAATTTACACACTTTTTCTTAATTTAACCGATACTGCTAATTTCAGCCTGACATTCTTTATATGATATCACCATTCGACCATCTGTCATACATTGTTTTGCCTCACATTCATCCGAGGATATTGAATACAGCAATGAAAACATTTTACCACTTTCTTTTGGAACGTTCCACTGAGATTTAGTTAAGATATGTCGAGGAATATGCCAGAAATCTGGTTAAATCCCTTATTTCCTTGTTGGCAAACCACGTATGAACAACTAGCATTATTCTTCTTTCCTCTTTTCATTGTATCCCAAGAAAATCCTCCAAAAATCCCTATAGAATATACACTTTACGCACAGAAAAATACACAGGCGTGAACGTCAAGGTAATGCCTTAAAACATAATGTGACCCTCAATAATTTTAGTTGAGTTATTTCAAAAAGTTTGGTAATAAGCTTCGAAACTGTTCTCAATTACGTTTAATTTGTCAGTAAAGACATTTCAAAGCTCACAGCAAAATTACGGTCGATTCTTAGAAAAATATTTGTCAATGCTACAGACATTGAACTATATGTAGACATAACTTATAACTTTTTAATTCCGGTAAGCAAATCAGTATGGTTTTTGTTAATTATCTACGATATAAACTTTATAAAATTAAACAACTTTGTTTTAACCACTTTTTTATTATTAATAATTTACTTATTAAAAAAGTGGTTAAAACAAAGTTGTTTGATTTTATGAAGTCTATAAAATGTGCCACAAAGTATCTGCGAAAAACATTCTATGTTATTTGTTATTTCGGCATTCACTTTGTGGTAAGACAAGATAAAGTTGTTAATGAAAACACTTGTTTTTATACCACTTGAGTTATATTTACAGTAAAGATAATTATATGTGTTTCAGTTTATATTCAAAGCCGAAGATGAAAGAATCTGTAGCTTCCAAAACTAGTCCTTAAAATAAATATAACTCATGTTGTAAAAAATAAATATTTTTATTTACAGTTTCATCTACGATATACATTTTGAGTGTGTCTAAATACTTCACAAATGTGAATTACCGCCACATTTATTATTTATTTTCACATTCACAGGTGAAGAAACATATAGAAGTCTGGACAGGGCTGACGACCTGTTATTGATTGGTTTAGGTAATCACTTCATACACTATGTGACCATTCTGACCATGATAGCCAATCGCGCTACATTTTTTTTAAAACTACTTCATACACCATAAATCTGAAGACGCTTTGTGTTTGAGTTCACTGAATCCATCAATGAGCTCTATTAATACTTAGAATTCCATAGTCTTCTTCATCTTTGTTGAGATGTTAAAATGTGAGGTCATAATACTAACATATTTGTTTTCATTCAAAATCAATAATATTGGTGTATGAATTACACAAAAAGTGTAGAAAATAAAGTTTAAATAAAATACATCGGTACTTTTGAGAAATATCATGAACCGTTTAATTTTTCAAAATAAGTTTTGTTTTTTATTTTAAAATAATTTAGCTTAATGTGCATGGCGTGAGATTAGTCTTACATTAATTTGTAAGGGTAAAATAAATTAATTTGAAATACTTAAATGTTTACCCAATTTACTTGAATTACAATGAACTTTCACTAAGAAATTTGTAAATTTAATTAGAATATTTCATATATTGTCTATGGTTTCCATTTCACAGGCATGCTACCATTTCTATGCATGTAGATGTTTGTTACATCTCTAATGAACAGATATTTTGAGCAAACTTTAAACTAAAACGTAATTATTACTTGTCATTATCAAAACCAAACATTTTGAGCTCCGAGGCAGCTCATTAAAATTTCAAATTACGTATTAACATATTCCGTCCAATACTAGATTTGATTGAAAAATGATTTTATATTTATTTTAATAACGGATGTGTATGATTTTAAGAATATTCAAATTATATATTTTTCATAACTCCATTTAATGAATTTGAAGCTGTCAAGCAGTAAAAAATATAACCGATCGAAAGCGAAGCAAGTCATAAACAGATAAGGTAAATAATAAAAAAAATACTACCGTTTTTAAAAAAGAAATATTTTTCAACCCTTTTTTTCGATTATAATTTTACTTAGCTAGTCAATCATTTCATAATGAAGTCAGATGCAATGATTGAAGGTGAAAATAATTATTTCTTTGAAAAATGAATCGTTTAAAAAAATCAGGATTATGTTATATTATTAATCGATTTGGTACTAACATAGAATGACATGATGATTAATTTTAAAAAAATATTCATGCTCTAGTAAATATGTCTTTAAAACACAAAAAGATATATAAAGCACTATGAAAGACCACGTTTTGAGTTTATAAATGGAAACACGACAAGTTTCGATAACTACAGATGTTCTCTAAACTAGTCGTATTAACATTAATAAACCCAAAAATGGTCTTACATAGTGCTTCATTTATCTCTTTATATTATAATGACTTATTTACTAGAGTATTAGTACATTTATATATATATATATATATATATATATATATATATATATATATATATATATATATATATATATATATATATATATATATATATATATATGTTTATATATATATATATATATATATATATATATATATATATATATATATATATATATATATATAAATATATACATATACATATATATATATTTAAATATTTAGTAAAATATACTTAAATTAATAAAAGTGAAGCGTACTCATTTGTTCAAATAAAAAAAAACTTGTTTCACTGGGAGTGTAAGCAAAGCTTTTTTGTGATTTATTTAAGATAATAATTAACAAAAATATTAAGAATTTCATCTTACTACTACAACTTCAAGTGAAAATTACTCCGTAACAATTTTATGCTCAGCAGTGTAGAAAACTTATTTTCCCTTTTTTCTTAGAATATTTTTTACGATTCTTGAATTAAATTGTGAAAAATATTCGCAAAATCGGGATTCGGTAAAAAGAAAGCGTTGCTATTTCATCGTTATTAATAATTTGAATAATTCAAAATAAAATTATTCGAGATTTTAAGAAGAAAGGAAAGAAGTGAATTAATGATTAGGGAAGGGTATCCGATCTTTGAAAGTTTTCGAAAATAATTTGACTTTTAAATAATATTCTGAGACAGAACTAAAATTATTCATGGAAAGGTTTTTTCGTAATTAATTGAAAAGGCTGATTAAAAATATGTTTATTGTTAATTTAATGTATTGCTCTTAACTATGGCGCAAGTTATCTTGTGTAACATAGTGAATTAGTGAATGTATCATTTACACAAAATAACTGTGAATATTTGTGTCGTTGGTGTCATGAACAGATGTGAGATGGATTACCATAACTATGATTAATTTACCGCTTATGTGTCTTTATTAATAATAAACAATTAATTGAATTTCATAATTTTAATGAAAAAAATGGATATTTTTTTTTACAAAATATATTATATAATGGAAATGCATTAAATATATTTATTCAAATTGAGTAAAATTTTTATTTAAAATATAATTTCATAAGAGATACACTCAAAAATACACTATCAGCATCTGAAAGGCTTTGAAAAATAAATTCAATATTCACGTTCTTGTATTTTTAATTTTTTAATTTTAATTTTAATTTTTATTTAATTTATTTATTTTCATAATACATAGATACATTCAAATATACATATTCATTTCATATATACATTTATTATATATATTACGATGTATTTTGAATTTGATCATTGATTAAACTTTATAAAATAAAAGAACTTTGTTTTAACCACTTTTTGGTGTTAGGTACACTTTTTTCAACCTGTTTCGACAAGAACCTTGTCATCCTCAGGTTTAATGTACTAATTCTAAAACATTGACATACTCATAGTTAGGTTTTAGTTAATTACCCTTCCCTTACGTATCAAAAACTTCCACGCACTCCGTACACCATATGAAAATATGATTTAAAAAACGGAAAAAAACTCCTAAATGTTGCTCTTATTGAGCATTGCGCAGCGAATACGTCAACTCCGAATGACATCTTGTGAGCTGCAAATGGAATCGTCCAAAAACAGTATGAATTAGTATATAAACCCTGAGTAAGAAAAGGTTCTTGTCGAAACCGGTTGAAAAAATTGTACCAAAAAAAAGTGGTTAAAACAAAGTTGTTTTTATTCTATAAAGTTAAATCAATGATCAAATTCAAAACATAATGTAACATAAGAACGTGAATATTGAATTTAATTTTTCATAGCCTTTCAGATGCTGATAGCGCATTTTTGAGTGAATCTTTCACGAAATTATATCTTCAATAAAAAAATCAGTCAGTTTGAATTAGTATATTTAATCGTTTTTCCCCTTTATATATTTTTTATAGTTTTATACATTTTTTTCATTGAAATTATGGAATTCAATTAATTGTTTATAAAATGTGCCACAAAGTATCTGCGAAAAACATTGAAGAAAAGATCGTTGATTATTCAGTTTCTTTCTAAAGAATTTTGGTAATAATATTGCTTTCAGGTGCTATCTCTACGAATGTAAATTTTACCTTAAACAGGTCAAGGGAAAGCCCTGTAATATAGATTTCATAAAATAGGTCACGGTCCACGGCAACTGTCGCCTAGGCATAGCACAATATTTGCAATATGAATTCAATGATGCATTTACGTAAATAAATTGCATTTTATGAAAAAAGCTCTTTTTTATTTAGTAGAAAATTTCTACAGTTCTTTTCAATACTGAAAGATAGAAATACGAAGTAAAAGCTTATGTTTGTTATTTTCATTTATTAATATTATGAGTTTATCGTATTTTATGTAGCTCCATTTTATATAACTGCAATTCATACAAAAATTTGCCTCAAAGTGTTTCACGTAATATTTTATAGATACTATGATTGGAAGTATATATCGCTCACTCCTTTCAAGAATGTCAAAAATAAAAAAAATTGATTTTTCAGGAGAACGTTTTTAAAGTTTAAAAATATAATACAATGTATAAAAAGTAAATATCAAGCCTCTCATTGAACTTTTTACTATGCGGCAGATCTTTTTAGGTAAAATCTGAAGGATTTTTCTCCATTTGAAAAATATTTAATTTGTTTAAAAAAATAATTAAACAATACCCTTTCTTCAAAATGAAAAAACAACACTTTCTGCCCTGTAGCGGGTAAATATTAAGTTAAAAATATGCCTCTTTTGCTGAGATACAGTACATTTTCTGGGCATTTCGAAAACATGCACAACTGAAAATTGACGATTTTTGATTTATGACGTTTTTGAAAGGAGTGAGTGATATGTAGATAAAACTTTATAAAAAATGTTTTATTAAAATGAATTAATTAATGTGTTGAAATGGAAATAAAAAAATGTAAACTCGATTTAGTTAGCTAGTTCATGTACTTTGCATGCCTCCCGAGAACTACCATCAACTTGCCTCTTTTACAAGGCATCAGGTTCCCACCGCCCAGGATGTCCACTACTGACAATTCGTCGGCAGTTTTCGTCTGAACTTTGGGACGCAGACTCGACTTGACAGAAGGTTAGGGAGCTGGCGGCCAATAGAAGAGGCAGGAGTCAATTTATGGCTTCAGCGAATATACTTACAGGAGTATTTCTTTGATATTTCCGCAAGTATTTTTTTTAAATCGCCATAACGTATAACGTATATACCACAAAGCGCTCACTCCTTTCAAGAACATCATGAATAAAAAAATTCGTCAATTTTCATTTGAACATGTTTTCGAAATGCCCAGAAAATGTACTGAATCCCAGCAAAAGAGGCATATTTTAAACATAATATTTACCCGCTACAGGGCAGAAAATGTTGTTTTTGCATTTTGAAGAAAAGGTATTGTTAATATATATATTTTTTAAATATACTTAATATTTTTCAAATGGAGAAAAAACATTCAGGTTTTACCTCAAAAGATCTGTTGCACAGTAAAACGTTCAATAAGTGGCTTGATATTTATTTTTAATACATTGTGTTATATTTTTAAAATTTAAAAACGTTCTCCTGAAAGATCAAGTTTTTTGATTCAAGAAAAGATTTGATTCAAGAAAAGGAGTGAGCGAAATGGTCTGTAACTGACGTCAACCAACGTTTTTCGGTACGTTAAAACCTCAAGTAATATGAGTTAAATTCATTTCATTACAATTATGCGAACAGACTTTACTATCTAATAGTTTAATAAAATTTTAAAAATGCCTTTCTCGGTATTTCATAAAAAGATTAATGTATTTCGTCGGATGTTTTTTTGGAGTATTCCCAGAAAACAGGAGCGGTACTTTAAATCAAACGTGACTTTATTACTTGGTCGTAAATATAACATTTTATGAATGTTCACGTCTTTTTTAAATACATAATAAATACAACATTTGAAGTGTGTCCAAATACTTGTTCAAAAAATCTAGTTCACCTCCAATTAAAGGAGTTATTTTCATATTTTTTATTTGGATTAGCGAATGTAACAGTGTGTAAAGTGATCACTTAAACCAGCCTTTGACGGTCGTCAGCCCCGTAAATACCCAGGCTTCCATATCCTTCTTCATCTTTGATGAGATGTCAAAAAATAATATGATAATGACTCCTGTAATGGGAGATAATCCAGATTTTGTGAACAAGTATTTGGACACTCTCAGAACGTTGTAAATAAATTAACTGGTCAAATGATAAGCTAAAATTATAATAAAAATGATATTATCTGGCGTTTCTCATGTATGAGATTATAATCCAGGATTTGGATCTCACATACTAATAAAAGAGTTTTCTCATATATATAATAGACATCCATTTCACCAATGGAAGTCTCTAGTGAAGTTCTAATGATTCAAGAACAACGTTTCGGATATATAGAACCAAGAATTTGAGCAGTGTGGTTGTCAATACTGGGTAGAATTGGTGAATGTTACACGTGTGTAAAGTGATCACTTAAACCAGCCTATGACGGTCGTCAGCCCCGTAAATGCCCCGACTTCCATATCCTTCTTCATCTTTGATGAGATGTCAAAAAATAATATAAAATTGAATATTAATTTCCTATACAAATCATTTGGAGGTATAAATTTTAGAGTGTTTGAAAAATACGCCTTAATTTTTACTGAAATCGATCGCATGGTTTTAAGTGATTGTCCAGTGATTGATGCTAGATAGTGAATTATTCGTGTCCGTTTTGTATTTTTAAGGGATTTCAAAACACCAAATCGATTCTTTTAATAAATGTTAATCATGTATACATTAAGAAAAAAATCAATTCAGTTTCATTATGTATAAAGGAAGGTGAAATTATACACCACTAGTTATGATACTATCTCGAATGAATTTTCTTTAAGAAAATAGAATTTTTAAACAACTACTTATCCTTGAACGACCTTAAACTCTTGTACGTCATTGCACTTATACTAATGAAAAAAGTCCAAAGCTCTAGCATTGGTTGGATAGTAAAAATGTAACTTTCAAATATAGTTGCTTTATTAATTTTTGTACCCCATCATATAGGTAATAAGTTATTTAACGATTTTTTGTATTTTGCTTATTGCGGTGAAATGAAGGATTTATTTTTTATTTTTTTATATGTTTTATGACCTAACACAAATATTTCACAAGTAATGTTTTAAATATGTTGTATAGAAAAATATTTAAAAGATGAATGACTTAAAGAAATTAGTAGAAGAAGAAAAAAAACTTACCGAGATTGATGTGGCTTATCCTTCTAAATAAGCTCCTTATCCTTTTGTAATTAAGGTCCTTTTCACTTCTATAATAAGATTTACTTATCACTGCTAAAATAAAATAAATACTGATGATAATCTATTGATAATGGCAAAGAAAAGGTGGATTTCGCGTCTTAAGTGAGATCAAAGGCACCAGAATCCAACTTGTTGCTTCGTAGCGGGCTGTAAAAGCGAACAAACGATATTTCAGAAATAATGAAATTCCCGCTAGGAACGAATGGAACTGCCTGAAAACCGAGTAAATTGATTTTCAGTAATCGTAACAAAATGGTGTAAATTAACACTTTTATGTTGAGCAAAGATAATTTTTCCTTAATTTAAAGAATGAAAATGATTTAAGAAAAATAATTTTGTTGTTTGTTGAATTTATAGAATTATAAATGACGAGTCTAGTGTGATGCGTTTAGGACAACATTGAAAAAGCGAGGTAAATTGGAGTGCGCACTATTTATGCGCAGAAACCTTTGATGAAAATAGTACAAAATAGCTACGTCGTAATTTACATTAGAAAATATCATAAACTTCTTAAAACCACAATAAATAAATATCACCGCACATTTTGAAGCTAAAAAATAAATGGAAAAAATATACCTTTAATAGAATTATGAAAACACACTTTTATTTGTTTGAAAAGAACAACCGTCGATGTTATTGATATTTATGAGAAAGTTTGTTTTTTCGCGGGAGATTGCGCGAGAGTGCTCTCAAATCAGATGCCGGACCGCTACTGGAGGCTGGAGGCTGTATCCCCTCCCTCGCATACCCCTCCCCGCCGCCCTACCCTCGGGACTCCACCCATCCTCCCCTGTACAGCTGTCGTCAAAGCTCCTGGATCTAGGCGAAGTCCAGAGCGACTACTCCTAAAGGTAAACAATTATAATATTTATTACTATCGTTTAAATTCATAAAACCCCTGTAAAATGAATATTTTAATAGCCCTCTAGGTCTAATTTCAACCAACAAAAGTCAAAAGTGGCGGGTTTTGATTGGGAAACGAAAATAAGATCTTATATATCCACGACGATTTTAAACTACGTTGTTTTAAAATCACCCCAAAATTTTAAACACAAGTACTTATCTTATTTTATTGCATTAACGCGATTTTTAATTAAGATATAAAAATAAGCTTTTCTTAAAACAAATATTTTATTTTATTGACTGAAATTGTATATTATAAAGGAATAAATATTATTATTTTATAAGACTTCTAATCAGATAAAATTTATATTTGTGGGCAATCAATAAATATGTAAAAAATATTTTTATTTTATGTTTCACCTGGTAAATACAACTGTTTCTTAAAATCTTTTATGACACGCGTTTCGATGCATCCCGCAGCATTTTCTAACGATATGAAGAAAAAGTGGTATTTACCTATTTTAACTCAAATTAAAAATGGATATATTTAATCGCAAAACGACTACGGATTCAACTAATGAGATATTACAAGCAATTAATACAGGCTTGTTATTATGATTACGGATCGTACTTTGAACATTTGTTTAAAATTATTTTTTTAAATTTTCAAATAGATTTTTTTAAGAGTTGCAGTGTGAACAAAAAACTAGCTTACTAACTAACCATCACGCCACTTTTTCTACAGGTTTAGGCAGAGAGAAAAGAATGCCACACCAATCTGTATTTGCAAATCCATATTCACTTAACAAGTATTTGGACACACTCCAAATGTATTGTTTGTGAAACTTAATAAAGGTGGGTGAGTTTTTAGTGTTGGTTATTTACAGCTTGAATGGGTATCATAAATATAGAATATTTAAAGTTTCTTTCATCATTCAATCAGTTTGAATAATCAAAGCGTCTCGAATGTGCCTTTTTGAAATTTTGTTAATACTGTTTCATCTCGATCTCGCATACTTTTCATAAACGGTATATTTATTGTAAATAAATCTTCACTCCGCGGATTCACGACTCAGTCATTTTCATGATTCTGTTTGGTTTTAGAGCAAATCAAGTTTAAGATATAGTGATTTATGATTCTGAAACTCAATTATGAACTTATTTAGAGAGTGAAAACAACAGCTTCTCTGAAGATATTATAGTTAATAGCGTGAGATGTGCATGGTTTTATTTTGACAAGTATTGATATTATTTTTTGACATCTCATCAAAGATAAAGAAGAATATGGAAGTCTGGGCATTTACTGGGCTGACGACCGTCATAGGCTGGTTTAAGTGATCACTTTACACACATGTAACATTTACCAATTCTACCCATTATTGACAACCACACTACTCAAATTCTTGGAAGTTCTATATACAAGAACCAATTTAGAAACCTTGTTCTTGAATCACTAGAACTTCACTAGAGACATCTATTGGTGAGATGTAAAGAAGCTTTTACTAAGCAGAAACTCTTACATTAGTTTGTGAGGTCCGAATCCTGGATTATAATCACACACATGAGAAACGCCAGAAAATACCATTTTCATTTTTATTGTTAAGCTTATAATTTGACCAGATAATTTACTTACAACATTTTGAGTGTGTCCAAATACTTGTGCACAAAATCTGGATTATCTCCAATTACAGGAGTTATTATATTATTTTTTAAAAAAATAATACGAAAATGCCCAGACTTCCATATTCTTCTTCATCTTTGATGAGATGTCAAAAAATAATATGAAAATAACTCCTGTAATTGGAGATAATCCAGATTTTGTGAACAAGTATTTGGACACACTCAAAATGTTGTAGACAAGTATTGACATTTATGCTCCCTTGAGATAGTATTTTACGTAAATGGAGCTTTATAAATTTTCCAAAATTATTATGAACAATTTTCCCTCAGCCAAATAATTTTCTAACTACAGTGGAACCTCTCATAACGAACATAATTCATTCCAGAATCTTACCCAAAAGCAAAACACTCGTTAAGCGGTTTTTTTTTTGTTTTGACTGGCGCGAAGATTACTTTATATTGTAGATAGTGAATATAATTTGTTTGAGATTTTAGGAACCCTAGCTGTAAACCATGTCATTAATTTCTTGAACACTCTCTCTCTCTCTCTCTCTCTCTCTCTCTCTCTCTCTCCTAAAAGCTGATCTTTCTACTCATGTCTTTCCTATTTTCAGTCATTTTTTAATATCATTAATGAAGCGTGGAGTTGGCAAAAGAAGGATGAAAGTAGACTGAATGCAGTCGAAATGCGTTCTCTCAGACATATGAGAGACGTTTGAATGGTGAAATAAGGAAATAATTCAAGGTGAACCAAGAATTATCGAAAAGATTAAGTAAGATGTGAAAAAGAACAGTAAAAAATATTAGATAAGTGTAGCTAGAAAAAAAGTGTAGCAGAGGAAGACCGAAGAAAACTAGGCATGATCAAGTATTTCAAATACTTGATAGTGTCAGGTCTAGGAGTCGGAGTAATCAGAGGCTAAGTACGAGGTGATGCATGATTGAGGAAGAGGTTGAGAATATTTGGCAAAGACAGAGTGGTGTGGCGTTCTATTTTCTGTGCCTACAATCACAAAATACTTCATCAGGTTTTCTCTACTTAGGAGTTATAATTACATTTTGACATAACAACTACAAAAAGAAGAATATAGAAATCTGGGTATTTACAGGGTTTATGACCTGTCACAGGTTGGTTAAATGATCACTTTTCACAAGTGCAACATTTACTATACAACCCATGATATGGTATGAATATGGTAGTCTGGGTATTAGCAGGGCTTATGACATGTAAGAGTCTAGTAAAGTGATCTTTGAACTTCACATACGTGCAACATTCACCATTCTACTCGTCATAATGTGAATGTCGCACGCGTGTGAAGTGATAACTTAACCAGCTTACGAAAGGTCATAAGCCCTGTAAATACCTTGATTTCCATATATTTATTCATCTATACCTTTTATAATCCAGCACCACCAAAGAACTATTTAAAAAATTCCTTTATTTATCGAAGTTGTGGGAAATTTAATGAATGTTGTACCCACCTTGATATGTTCTACTCCAATCTTTCAAAATTTAAAGCTAAATTGTTCGAAATCTTATAAACCTAAAAAAGTAATTCTATTCCCTGTCCATTCCTTTTCTTCTTTTCCTATCACTGCCATCTCCTTTTCTCTTTATCCCATCCTTGTCTCATGTCTCTTCCTTTATATAGACCTCTCTTATGCATAGTTGTGAAGAACTATAATTGGTTCTCATGGTTTTATTTTTTGTATTCTGTATGTATCATATATTGTAACTGTTGTTCTTCCTTCCAATAAAATAAAATAAAATAAAAAATAAAATCTTTGTTGAGATGTAAGAATATAATATTTTAAGAAGTCAACACTCTCTCAGTCAATTAATGTTTGGAGGCATGGAAAAAGAATTGTCTTTTATTATGAAAGCTCTTAATAAAAACCTCTCTGAACTTATCCAATAGAGCTTTTAAAGGACTTTGTGAAATATATGCATCATTAATTTTGAACGGATTCCGCAATTTTCCCCCACCGTGAAATACGATTGAAGATTCGAGAAATTTATCGAAGTGACTTTTGTAAAAGAAATTTTTACCTTGTTATCAACGTACGTATGACATATCGCTCACTCCTTTCAACAACGTCAAATATAAAAAAAACATGATTTTTCAGGATCGTTTTTGGAGTTTAAAAATAAAATAAAATATATTTTAAAATAAATATCAAGCCACTTATTGAACTTTTTACTGTGCACAAAACCTTTTTTGGTAAAACCTGAATGTTTTTTCTCCATTTGAAAAATATTTAATATATTTAAAAAAATAATTAAGCAATTCCTTTTTTTCAAAATGCAAAAACAACACTTTCTGCCCTGTAGCGGGTAAATATTAAGTTAAAAATATGCCGCTTTTGCTGGAATAAAGTGTATTTTCTGGGCATTTCGAAAATATGCACAACTGAAAATTGACAATTTTTGATATATGACGTTGTTGAAAGGAGTGAGCGATATGAGATATTATTTTCAATAAGAAAATGTAATAAACCCTACATGCGTATTACGTTTGCGTGTGTCTATACAATTGTTTAATAAGAAAGCTGAAATAAATGCAAAGTTATTGACATTTTTTTTTACATCTCAACATAGATGAAGAAGAATATGGAAGTTGGGGCATTTACGGGGCTTACAAGCGTCAAAGGCTGGTTTTAAGGATTATTTTACACACCTGTAACATTCACCAATTCTACCCAAGATTAACAACCAGACTACTCAAATTCTCGGAACTTTTATATTTTTGGTTCAATTTGAAAACATAATGCTTGAATCACTAGAACTTCACTAGAGTGAATTTAATGGTGGGATGAGAGAAGCCTTTTATTAAGCAGAAACTATTTTATTTTTATGTGAGGTCCGAATCCTGAATTATATTCACATACTTGAGAAACACTAGAAAATATATTTTCCTTGTTTGAATAAGAAATTTACTTGATTCGGTATTGACTTTGAGGTAATATGTATCCATTTTTATTAAGTTTTTACTTGGTAAATACCACTATTTCTTAAGATCTATTGTGACACGTGTTTTGATACATTTTGTTCGATACATCATTTTTGAGGATATTCAATCTTTGAAAATGATGCGGAATGCATTGAATCACATGTCATAATAGACTATAGAAAGATTTTTGACTCAAGCTTTTTAAATTTTAAATTTTAACTTCAAGAAATTTTGATTATGTGCAAGTAAAATTTTAATTAAAAATGAGAAATTTTCCATAGAAATTCATTTAAGCATGCTGGAATTTTAAATTAAAAATAAACATTGCTCATTGGCATTGAGTTGTAACTTAAGGACTAATATATTATACATTTTTTAAACTGATGGATAATTTTACTTTCTTATAACACCGTTTTTGTTTTAAGTAATAAATATTCTAAAAAATAGCGCAGCTGGACGCTTAATGAATTATAATGACGCGAGTAAGCCTTAACATTCACCGAGTTGAAAATTTTGTATCACAATTTTTTTAATCGTTTAAAGTGATTAAAGCACCTCAGTTTCTTGCACAATCGTTTGTTAAGTACTTGGATAAAGTTTGTGTCAAGAATAATACCAGTCCTTAGGGAAAGTTTCAAGTTGAATTCTAAGAAATTGATGACAACTAGATTGAATTGTGACGCCTTGAAAAGCTTGAATACAATAAACCTCAAAATCTGCGACGCTGACTAAAATATACCAGTAACTTAGTAATTATTTTACACCATTTCTTAACACATATAAATCTACTTTTTTACGTTATAAGGTGGCATGGACATGTGGAGTGAATGGATAGCGAGAGAATGTCTGAGAAAGTAAATGTGAAGAATATGAGTGGGAGAACAGAACTAGGAGGGCCGAACAAGACTTGGTACAATCAGATCAATCAGATCCTGACGTCTGGTGGTGTCAAAAGTCTGCGTAATCGGAGGGCATGTATGACTAGTTTGGAAGCGAAATGTGTATGTTAGGACAGGAAATAGTGGCGTTCTATCCTCTTTGCCTACCTCTGTGAGGAAACGGCGTGATGGCGTAAGGTACCATGGATAGAATGGTGAATATTACACGTGTGTAAAGTGATCAGTTAACCAGTCTATGCAGGTCATACCCAGACTTACCCATATTCTTCTTTATCTATGTTGAGATATAAAAAAGGAAAATATGGATCATAAACATGGCTGAGATACGTATTGAAAATGCAGCCAGAGAGCGGTAACCCCTTGCGGCTATTCTATGAACCCCTGGGATTTTGAGAAACCGCTCGCCGTTTACTCGTATATGTATTCAGCGGAACCTCGACGTACTAGACTGACATTTAAAATACAAAAGAGATGATATATATAGCAGAGCGTGGTCTGAAGAGAGATTTTGATAACCTTATATGTTCAACCCATAGGTTGAACATATGAAGTGCCATTGAAAAATAGGTATATGGCAGCCATTGTGTACATATTTTGTTAGAGACAAAAGCTATCAGGAGGTAAAATGAAAGTCTGGACTAATAACTGCAGACAATGCTTATCGCTTGCTGGTTATATTCAATAATCACGTATTTCTGGGAAACAATGTCACATACATAAATAACCATTCAAGCTCTAATTACTTAATATAACAAAGAAAAATACAATCATAGGCACTTCGGCAAAATACAACGTCCATCTACATCATTCATCCATGACAACGTACAACTATACCAGTTTTCAAATATTTAACAAATTTAACATTATTTTTATAGTAATAATTTAAAGCAGTTTTGTATCTTAGTCACGCTTTGAAAGAAGCGTTTAATTTGGTCTTTATTATCGTCTGGTTCCTATGCTAACATTAAGTTACACCGAAGATCCTGATAATATTGCAAGTAGTTCTGAAACCGTGAAAGTTTTGGCGATTCAAATTTACTAAAATTACCTTACTTGAAATTTAGTAAGGTAAGTGGTCGTTTAAAAATGTAAGATGCCCGCACTTGAAGTTTAGTTTGTTAAATTAACGATTTAAAAATCTTTTATAACTACATACAAAAAAGGTACTTATAAAATAATATATATAAAATATATAAAACCCTTATCCGCACCCCAATGGTGCATAGGGCACTGTGTCATATAAACGCAGTGTTATCTTGATCGTTTTACACATGAAGGGAAGGTGATCAGCTCTCCGCTTCAGGTACCAGTCCATGGTAATATTGAATAAATATTACAGTGAAAAAACCACTTATATTTATTTTACCCCCCTTGGGAATCGAACCCGGGACCTCCAGAACGGTAGCCGAGCGTGCTGACCATTACACTACGGAGGCGGTAACTAATGTATATTTAACTAATGTATATTTTAAAAATCTCTTTTATCCATGAAAAATTCTTAGTGAAATTCGATAAAAATCAAGACTTTGCAATATATATATATATGTATAATAATCAAATCAGCGGTCATATTTGTTTGGCTTGTGTAAAAAAAGTCGACAAGCGCCATAGCGTAGTCCGGTAAACGCTCAACTGGCGTCAAGGGTTCGATTCCCGCTAAACGTAAAATAAATTAAAGAGAGCTCTATTTTCACAAGTAAACGATTTTCTTAAAGTCCGTTATTAAATATGTTTCCAATCACTCAACATCCCCAATCTAAATGTTTCGAAACCAGTACACATTATAATTAAGTAACAACAAAATATTTATAGTGATTTTAAAACTAAGTTATTGCTTCAAATATAAAGTTTTTTCGTATTTCTATTTCAAAATAATAAATTTTACACATGTATTCCTAAGATTCGCTGATGAGAGATCAGCGTGGTAGCCATTTTATATCTAATAACTTTTTATTAGAAAATAAAATAGATGTACAAAAAAGTACTGTTAAAATATCAATGAATTTAAGGACGTTTATCACGACATATTTACATCAAAAAACGGCCTGTAGATGGATTTATTTTCACTTCTATCTTCTCAGATCAACCAAAAGCATTTACTTTTGGTTGATTTGAGAAAACCTGTCGATAGAGTGTCCTTGTGTTTTTGTGCTTTTAGCCATGCATATTTTTAGCTAATTCTACAGTAAATGCATGGGCAATGGAATTCCAATGTTTTGTCAGAGATTTTTGCCATTCTATCCCAAATATTTGTTTTCTCTTCTTACTACGTTTTAGACTCTATACAGTATAGTCTTGAAGGAGCATTAAAGTCCTTTGCAGATGTCCTAAAGTATTAGTGTACCCTCTGCGGTTTACGTAGACTAACACCTGTCCCAAAAGCTTAGTTTGAATTGTGACAAAGGGGTAGTTAGGATTACGGTCAATTTCAGGTACTATATGACAGAAATCAGAAGGGAATAAATGAAGGCAGTTTTTTATTAAACAAAACTATGGTAACTAGTTAAAAAAAAACTATATTCCAGTTGCTAAAAGCTGAAAAAAGGGTATTTAATCATCATGAGTGGATACTTTTTCCGGATGTTCTCGTATACATACTTCTGGACATACAATGATACTGCGGGGTTGGTTTAAAAGGAAAAAAATAACTTTCAATTAAATTAAAAAACGTGAATCTTTACAATGATCAATTATGACTTATAAATATATTCTTACAATCAGAGATAGTATTTGTTTTGTCAGAGCATTATTGTTTTAATTGATTAAATGTTTTTTATTGCAGTTTAATATATCTTTTCTTTGTGGATTAATTTTTCACATTAAAAGTAATATTTTTAAATCTAAACCGTAGTTTATATTTTCAATACGCTTGTATAAAAAAATAATCTGAGTGTCTCAGTCCTTTGTGGACTTACACTGATTGACAATGAAAGCTGCGATGTAGCCAGGCGGTAGATTTTATTCTATTTTATCTTATACATGGATCGAGATTCATGTTATATGAATAAATAAAAACATTAAAAGTTTCCATGAATTTGCTACTACAATAAAAATTTTAAAAAAAGTATTTATTTAAAAAAAAAATGTATCTACTAAATCAATTATATATATTTATATAAACATTAATCTACAATGTATTTCATATCTTGCTGTTGAAAAGAAAGATAATTAATATTCAACAAGAAGATTATAAGATTAAGCTATAGCTGATGTGATATTTTAAGGATCATTTGAACCCGTTATTTATTTACTAGCGATAAAATTCATTTAAATAGTAAAGTGGTTTGAAATTTGTGCTGCAATAATAATAACAATAAAATGCGATGAAAAATCAAAACAAATTATATTGACTTATTCTTCTACTTTACTCTATTAAAATACTGAAATTCATTTAAATAGTAAAGTGGTTTGAAATTTGTGCTGCAATAACAATAACAATAAAATACGATGAAAAATCAAAACAAATTATATTGACTTATTCTTCTACCTTACTCTATTTAAAAAAAAACATAATTTTTTTTTCATGTACCTGAATTAAGACAAAATATATATCCATAAAAATACAAGGAGAGAAACCTTAGTTGGTTGTCATGCTGCAGCGTTATCGAAATACGCAAGTCATTTATACTTCTCTATCTTTATTTTTACCATCTATACTTCACATTCAACAGCTTTCTTTGAATTTGTATTTCAGTATAGCATATGATAACGTACGGTCCGCCTCCGTAGTGTAATGGTCAGCATGCTCGCCTACCGTTCTGGAGGTCCCGGGTTCGATTCCCAGGGGGGTTTAATAAATATAAGTGATTTTTTCACTCTAATATTTATTCAATATTACACTGGACTGGTACCTGAAGTGGAGGGCTGATCACCTTTCCTTCATGTGTAATCGATCGAGATAACACTGCGTTTATATGAAGCAGTGTTCTATGCACCATTGGGGTGCGGTAAGGGATTTATTATTTATTATTATTATTAATTTTAATATTTGATTCATGTAAATTTGAGAAAAAGTACGCATAAAATAAATTTATTATATTATAGACATTAAACAATCCACAATTTTATGAAAATGTATGTTGTTTTGAACAGTACTGAAATTAAACTCAGTTTTCACGTTACTAAGAAACAAAAAAGAGATATTTTATTTTTTAAGTTGAAAAATATATTATTTTATTTTGGCATCAATAAACACCACTTTGAATTTTAATTCAATGGATAACTTTAACACTTTTATTTTTTACCGTAAAAAACCCCTTTGGTGTTTTACAAAATAACTGAATACATTATTTAAACCACAGTAAAGTGAATTGTTCCAGGCGAAATTGTATTTCAATACAATTTGTTCGATATTCATTATTCGGTAGATTTAGTTGATTAAAAAACCAATGTCAATGAACGCAATCATTTCTCTTGAAAATGGTTATGGAAGTTTGCTGAACTTGTGCTTTCTTAGGGTTGATGAACGATTTATAAATATAATTTCAGATCTCTATTATGAGATGGATTATACCTTAAAGCCCAGTATGCGTAAGTCGCAACTTAATTTTCTCTAAATCCAGGTAACATTAAACGAAATTATTTTTTCTTTCCTTCTTAAAACACCGTTTTTGCATTGAAAAAATAAGTTTTTCTTTGAAATAATAAAACTTTTTTAAAAAGAAAAGAGCTTTTGAAAGGTAAGGAATTAAAAAATACATAGAAATACTTTTTCTATATCTATTCCAAAAAAACAACAAAAAAATCAAAATACATGGAATGAATGGAATGTGGAATGAACTCTGTGTTTGCGAATATCCCCTTTACAAAAGAACGACATAAATCTACAATCAACAAAGTATTTTTGTTTTCTTTGAATCATTTTTTGCACCCAGTGCACTGGGCGCAAAAAATTAAACCATACCATGGTTTTCAACATAAATTTGGACAATTTGCAAGCGCTGTTTTTACGTCAGTCTATTCGTGGTGAAATAGCAAAACTGACTGACTAACTGTCAACTGTCAAATTGACAGTCTGTAGATAAAATTTTGCCAGTTAAAAAACCAAACCTCTGAAAAAAACCACCTTTACAAAAGTGTTACTTATATGAAAAGTGAAGTTTTTAATCATCTTTCGCGTTCCACTCTCTTTGTCCAAAGTTAAATGTATTTAGCTATTGAAAGGGTTCTAATGGGTCGATATATGTACCTTTCTGAATAGAAACCGCTGCGAGTCTGATATATTTTTTTTATATTTTTTGCCGAAAAAAAAGCTATTCCCCAAAGGGTAAAGCGCCATATTTTAATTAAAATTCTCAAAACTTTTCTTAGTATTTAGCTTTGTATCTGAAAAGTACCAGACTGTGTTGATGTAAAGAGACAATTAATTTTATAATCACATACTAGAGATCAGTGGCGTGCACAGAGTTTTTAATCAGGGAATTTAATCAGGGTTGGGTAGGGATAAGGCATAGTAGGCACTGGTCGTGTTTCCATATGGAACGGGAGTAATCCAGAGTAGGCACTGCCTTTTCTGCCTATATAGAATGCACGCCTCTGCTTGCGATATACTTTATTTTACATAAAAAATACTAACTAACTTACATTCACGCTACTTCCTCGCACGAGTAGGCAGAGATGATGAAATGCCACATCAATCAACAACCACCACACTACTCAATTTTTAGAGGTTTTGTTTATCCATTTGTGTTTCTTCTTTTGATTTTGGCATTCTATTTAAATTGCTTGGTAATGCACATTTGTTTTCTGAAATTATTTCGTAATTTTAAACTCTAGATTACTTAATCAGTGATATTGTTACTAAACATTTGTAATTTTTTTTTATTTAAACACATTTTAAACATTTCTCGTTTTACAATACAAACTTTAAGGTAGACACACATCTATGGTTCAAAATAGTATATTTAGTAATTATAGCGGACACTTTTACTTATGCATTTAGTTTGTGTGATTCTTTATCCTAATTATTTTTCAATAATTTCTTCTTCTATGTAAAGCTTAATGCTTTTTAAATGCAAAAAATGTTTTGCATTTTAATAAATACTTTTAAAATATAGAATACCACTATCGTGTTTTTTTTATCAAAAATATCTATTAATATGTGAAAAGACCATATTATTTTTAAAATTTTCCTTAATATGGTAAAATTGTTTGAATTGTAGGATGAATTTAGTTCTTTCAGCATTTATGAACCAGTTCTGTATATTCTTAAATGAGTGTTTTATTTCTAATATTGTAGTCATACAGGAGAAAGTGACCAAGTGCATTGTTTTACAAAAACGTGATCATTGACTATTTAATATCTTACTAGCTTAATATAGCCCTGAAAAAATCCCAAAGGATTTTAAACTTGTTAGTATAATATATTGACTTGTTAAAAATGACTAACTGCATTGGTGTTTATTTTCTTGCCAAGCAAAAGTGACTTAAATGGCCCTCCTGAGCATTTTACGTTTTGGTAGTTGGTCACTTTCTCCTGTACGACTACGATATGAGTGTTTTAATTTTAGAAGTAATAGTTATAATCATTCCGTTTAAGATATCACGTAATAATGAAAACAAGGTATATTAGGAAAACACTGATGCAGGGAGTACGTTAATGACATGTTGTTGTTGACATATGTTTTTCCAGGAATCATCATTTTTCCATCGTAATTTTTTGGATTCTTTAGAATTGTATACGGTTGAGGGTTTGCTTGCTTTTAATTTGACACTTTTTATAATATCAATAAATCGCTTTTTTTAAAGTCCAATAACAACACAAAAATTTGTATCGTATTGAAATCAAACATGATACGATTTCTTAAAACATATGTATACTTTTTTATCGATAATATTTTAATCATTGGGACTATTTCAATAATTTATGAATAAATTCATGAAAACAAAATACGTTTATCTAGCATATTGCATTACGCATAATTGTAGATTAATATAAACTGTTGACAAAGCTACGTAAATAACTGGCTAATCAACATTATTGTTTAATCAAGAGGAAACGTTTCAAATATCCAGGAAATTGAAAAATAAACATAATTAAATTGATTGAACGATATTTTGTAAACATGTTATATTCATTGTCGGAACACATGTAGGTATGTATGTAAAAAAAACATACGTCGGAGAATCGAATTTTGTTTATTTAAAAGTGAAATACAGTTTGTCCGCCTCTGTGATGTAATGCTTAGTGCGCTTAGTGCTGAAAGAAAGCCTCGTTTTCAATTCCCAGAAGAGTTTTAGGTGATTTTTCAATCTAATATTTATTTAATATTTTAAAAAAAAAATTTTTTATGCATTTTTCATTTGCCTTGCTTATTGTGTATTTATTTATTTTTCAAATCATATTACATACATAAGTCATAAATATAATATTCCCGATGAGTAATTTCTATTTTTCATTTCGGGACATGGGATTAAGGTTAACAAGACTGGAACACAAATAATAAAGTTACAAAAAGATTTTAACCAAAACTAATACATGGCAAAATATAATAACAATAAACAGGTTTAATAAATAGGCATAAGAAGCATATTTAAAAGAAATAAATGAGAAAAACATAAGGTAAGAAGCATATATAAAATATACAAATGGTGTAAGGATCATTAAGTGGAATTTTGTTTCTTCAAGCTAAAATAATAAAAAAATCATTTTAATCTGTGTTGGGAACAGGAGGGATAATCTAGTGTAAGCCAATCTTACTTGGAACTTCTCAGCATTTACTTATTGCTAGGAGGAAACCATGTAAAAATCTTCATGAGAAGCCGGTTGTTGGCTGTCGTCAACAGGCCTTCCGTTCTACTAGAAGAGGGTTCAGTATTTTGTGTCCAAGCTTGGTTTATGGTTTCAATTTCCTTCAGGATTTTGATCATATATGATACCATCTCTTTTGAGAGTTCCTTATATTTGTTTAATATTACCCTGATTTTTGACAGATACAGGATTGATACAGGATTGATTTCCTAGCCTCCGTGGAATTTACGATCAAGATAATACTGACATTAGGGTTGCAAGAAGAAGACCCAGACTTTCATATTATTTTTTATCTATGTTGAGATGTCAACATTGCATATATTTTTGACTTGAAGATGCAAACCATCTCATAGACTAGCCGCTTAGAAAGATAAGAAATCATTGAAGAAAATTTAATCAAAATCGTATATGTATACAGAGATGAAATTGATTCATTTACAACATTGTGAGTGTGTCCAAATACTTGTACACAAATCTGAATTATTTCCAATTATGGGAGTTATTTTTCATATTTTTTTGACATCTCATCAAAGATGAAGAAGAGTATAGAAGTCTGGGCATTTACGGGGCTGACGACCGTCATAGGCTGGTTTAAGTGATCACTTTACGCACGTGTAACATTCTTATAACACGTGTGTAAAGTGATCACTTAAACTCGCCTAAGAAGGCCGTCAGCCCCGTAAATGCCCAGACTTCTATATTCTTCTTCATCTTTGATGATATGCCAAAAAATAATATAAAATTGATTCATAATAACGGTTTATTTACTTATAATATAAGCAGTTACAGCTGCAATGACAATTTTGGTAGTTTTCATTTCCCAAAAATAGGTATTTTTTCTCATAATATAAAAGACTATTTTTATCCATGGTTCTAGTAATAAACAATTTATGAAATTGCACAACGGAGTCCATTCATAATTTATTTTGTATTGAACAACATATAACGATTTCAACATTAAAATAAAATACTCATATAATATTAATCTTTTTAATTATAAGACAGCATATTTAGTGTATCCTAATACTTGTTCACAAATCTGGATTATCTCCAATTGTAGGAGTTATTTTTCATATTACGTAAACCCCGCAAGTGCCCAGACTTCCATCTTCTTCTTCATCTATGTTGAGATGTCAGAGAATAATATTAATTTTAAGATCACTTCTGATAAGTGTTTTATTTTTATATATAAATCATCACGTAATTCTACAGACTTAATGCCGAATTAAAAAATAATATATCAAGGTTAATATATGGTATTAAAATAATAAAAATACCCATTTTTATAACGTGCAGTTTTACTGACACGAAATAAGTAAATAATGTAAATATCAAAAAATTCATTTGCGTCTAATTTTATATTTTCGTTAGCGTAGTGTTAATGGTAAATAATTTGATATTCATGTATTTTTTTAAACACAAGCAACGTACATTAATGTATGGTTTTAATACCTCGTTCAATACGATCTAGCCGTATTCTGATCGTAAAGCTGTTTAATGGCTTCTAAAAAATTTATTCATACATGTTAAACACGCTTTTACTTTGATGTGAAAAAGGGATTAAAAAGAAACATTTAATTTATTTCTCACAAGAAACTTGTAGCTACGAAAATTCAAGCGCCAATATGTGATTCAAAGAAAACCCAAATACTCTACAATATACACATGGTATACATAATATTTTGTGTGTAAAGATCTTTGTTCACAAATCTGGGTTTGTCCATTTAGGAGTTATTTTTATATTGATATCTCAGCACTAAAGACCATGGATAATTTTAATTAAATTAAACACTTGAATAATCCACGACTAGTTTCGAAACCGACAATTGTTTTCATCTTCTGGTACAAATTAAAACTAACGAATAAAAATATATTTAGGTGTATATATAGGTTAATAAATATAGGTAGGGGGGTTAAGGAACAACATTTAAAAAAAAAGGAAACATTGATAATAATGGTGACGTATTTCGAAACAGTAATTTATTAATTATTGTTTTATCTGAATTTAAATTTTTATGTATTTCTAAATTTTCTAAATTATTCATGACTTGACCTTTATTTGTAACAGAGTGTAATAATTAAAGTGTATGAGAGTCAAATAAATAATATATATAATAATAATATGGATAATAATAAAAAATAAGAGATAAATGGGATTCTTCGCAATACATTCGTGTAAACATTTGCCAGCCTGTAGGAGCAATTACATTGAGTATTTTGAATTTGATATTTCATCGTAGATGAAACAAATATTAATACAACTGAAGTTGTGAAGGTCATCACCAAAAAGTTTTGTTTGCTGTATTCTATCGAAATTTTATTTAAAGTTGCGATAAAACGTGACCATTCCTGTGTCGAACCAGTATGAAATCACTAAATCGCACCGAAACGTAACAATTCTACAAGCTAGAATTCCTGATTACTTAAAATCATTTAAAATGGAAATGATACGTTTTGGTGAGGACCTCCAGAGTTGTACAGTGATGAAAAAATTATGTTTTGTTTTAAAGTATTCTACTTCTGTTTTTTTATATTTTTTATTTAAGCTTCTACTAATTTATGAGTGATTTAATCCCTTATAATAAATAAAGGATTATAAGAGGACATAGACGTAACAGAAAAAATAACCACAACAATAATTATAATAAACTGACATTAAGAAAAATTTAAAATAAAATACATTTTATTATAAATACAAATATATCAGACTCGCAGTACACCTTGCATTTTATATATATGTAATTGATCAAGTTAACACTACATCCGTCCACCAGACACAGAAACTATTTTCGAAATCAAAGAATGGTGAATGTTGTACCGTAGGTCACAAGCTCTGTAAAAATGCGGACTTCCATCTTATTATACATAAAAAAAAATAACGATAGATGTTTCACATGAAGTTGAGACACCTTTAATATCGACATATCCGTGGGGTAAACAATCTAAAGCCTGATATAGTAAATAATTATAATATTGTTACAATTTTTTTTTAAATCCCTTACCGCACCCCAATGGTGCATAGGGCATTGCTTCATATAAACGCAGTGTTATCTCGATCGATTACACATGAAGGAAAGGTGATCAGACCTCCACTTCAGGTACCAGTCCAGTGTAATGTTGAATAAATATTACAGTGAAAAAATCACTTATATTTATTAAACCCCCCTGGGAATCGAACCCGGGACCTCCAGAACGGTAGCCGAGCGTGCTGACCATTACACTACGGAGGCGGACAACAAATTTACAAATTTACAAATTTACCTGTTGTAATCAGAAAACTAAACTGCTCGACTGCCTTGTGTGTAGAATCGTGTCATAGTATTGTGTTGCCTCAGGGTAAGGGTTGGAGGAGATTTGTTTTCATCCCCCAAACTTTGAACAACTATGTTCTGAAGCTGTAGGTATTAAGGATGTCGAGAGTTTCGATAGAACTACGGAGAAGTTTACCTTCTTGAATCCACAATTTCTTCTTTGTGCTTCTTCCAATCTTCGATTTGAAAAGGTTTTGAAAGATTTTTCAAGAAAACAAAAAAAAACTCCATCTCACTTTTCCACACGTATTTTAGAAATTGAAATAAAAACCAAATAAAAGGCATCAAATAAAAAATAAAGGTGCTGAAATAATTAAAAATATGAGTGCTTAAATAAAAATAAAATGTAATTTGTAACGAGGACGGTACTCTTTGAACAAGATTTTTTAAAACAGTAAACTGGAGCTTTTCTCCCGAAATAAGTGTAGATATTGTAATTTCATTTAGTCATTCGGCAGTCACTTTGTGGTGAAATCCATCCATTGTTTATTTAAATTTTAGTGTCATTATACATTTCAAGAAATTGAAGTAGGTTATATTTATTTTATTTAAGTAAAACTAAAATAAAATCAATATTATTTCAACAAGTATTAAAGTATTTGGGGCTCACATTTGCCAAGATTTTTTTCCTACAACCATGTTATGAAGTATTTAAACTCCGTTTTAATCCATAAACCAATAGTTTTCAATGTGGACGATACCACCCCACTGTTGTGGTTGGAGAGGTCTTCTAGGGAGCACTAGAGGCCCAAAATGAAGGAAAATATTTTTATTTCCTTCCGCCTCTATAAGAAGATATGAAGACATTCACTGACGAGGAATTTGGACAGAAGGAATACATTTTTTTAAATCTTATGTTTTAAACCTGTAATTAAATTCAAAATACAATGTTTCAAATATTTCAGCTGTAATATGCAAAGGTCGTGAATTTTTCAAGCGAATTAAAAAAATGATTAAAGTATTTTAAAATAGCTGCCTAGGTCATATGGACAAAATTATTACGTCAATAAGAGTAAGAATTATTTTTCCAATATGAATTTAAATTGTTTTTTTTAAATCAAAATTTGATTTATTTTGTCGGGAATTTTTGTTTTTAGAGTTAAATTAATAAAAATCTTTCAATAAAATTTTATTGTAAAACCATAAATTTCTTCAACACATTTTTTTTAATCGAGACAATCAATTACTGTCCCATATGGGATATACTTTATATTGAAAATATCGTAGCATTTAATATGTTTTAAATAAACCTTTGTTAAATTGACCCAAAATAGCTCAAAACACACATAGTTAGGAAAGCTAATTTTAACTGCGAATAGTCCAAAACTTATTCAACTAACGCGCCGGTGACTAATTCCTTGTTCAGATTCTCACCCTAACACATAACCCTGTTTACCTGTTAGGAAGTACCCCATTCAATATAACTACTCTCTCGGGGAAACCAGATCAATGCAAAGTCAAGTGGCGTTACAGGCAAGTGTGTTTAATTAACAATTTCTTAATTGGGTGTCTGTTCATTTATTTAACCACAATATTGAAATTAGAGAAAACTGTGGATAAAAGTATGATCGAAGACTTTCGCAGCAACAGTTTACTGTCGATGAAATATTTTGTTGGCAATACACAGTTGAAGAATTTCAGGCGTACGTGTTTTGACTTAAAGAATAAGGAAAATATGTGAGTATAAGGCGCAGCAACCTATGGACACAACCGCCACCAATAAAGGGCAATTTCGGTTTCGAAGCCAACCGCTTCTTTAGGTTAGATTTGAAACCGGTAGACATTATAATTAAAATATTTGTAGTGATTTTAAAACAAAGTAAAATTTTTATTATAAAATGGAAAATCACAAAGTTAGTGCTTCAAATATAAATTATATGGCAATTTATTTGGCTAGGACATGTGCTTTCCATGCCTGCTGAATAATCCTTGATCAAGTTTGTCTCTTCTAAAAGGCATCAGATTCCATCGCTCAGGACGTCGACAGTTTCCCTCTGAACTTTGAGACGCAGACTTGACTTGGGAGGATGCAAGAGTTGGCAGGCGACAGAGAAGGCTGGAGGCAGTTTGAAGATTCTATATGATCCACATAAGCAGCTGATATGGTTAAGTATGTAAGTAAGTTAGTAAAGACAGTTAACTGCGTTTTAAAGTTTCGACTTTCATAGAAAAAATCATCTTAAAGTAATGTTTTGGGTCGTGATTGATAAATTATAATGCATTGGAATATATTTCGTATGATATCCATGAATATGATGAAATTTTTTTAAAGATACAGTTCAAAGAACTAAGAAAAATATTACGAACAAAGAAAGTTAAAGGTTACACTTTTAAAGGTCACGAATTATAATTACCACTTGTATTTTTTGTGCAAAATAACACGACAACGCTTTCATTTTTCTTTCAAAATAAGGAACATTCATCATCCCTAATTACATCTTCTTTCATACAACCGATAAATGGGGTCGTTTTTTTAACGATAAACATTTTTTTGTAGAAATCGAAACATTTTATAACGTACCTAATAGAACCATGTTTTTAATCTTATTCTGAACCTTTTCCATACTCAGTGATACATAGGGCATAGCTTTGAATCGATTAATTTTTATTTTAAAACTATAATTACACTAAACAGAGTGATCTGTCCTTCACATCTTTATTTTTTAAGTTGATACTCTTACGTAGGATACCAAAAACGCCTTTATGATGATTTGGACTTGTGAAGTGAATATATGATGAGAAAATGACTGAGAAAGGCAAGTGTAAAAGGCGAGTAAAGAATAAACCAAGATAGATATAGAAAATTAATGACAATCAAAAATTTATATAAAAATTAAACCATTGTAAAATAACACTTAATGTGTTTTATTTCATTAAAATCAGAGTTTTAAGTATTATTTTTTGACATCTCATTAAAGATGAAGAAGAATATGGAAGTCTGGGAATTTACGGGGCTGACGACCGTCATAGGCTAAGTTTAAGTGATCACTCTACACACGTGTAACATTCGCCAATTCTACCCATTATTGACAACCACACTATTAAAATTCTTGGAAATTCCATATATATGAACCAATTTTGAAACATTATTCTTAAATCAGAACTTCACCAGAGATAAAAAAAGGATTTTATTGAGCATTACAGAGGTTTACAACTCACCTGTAGATGAAAAAATCCGCAGTTTTAGTGATGAATTTTAGTGCAGAAATATGTGATGAAATAAATCTTATTTATAGGTATTTAAAAAGTGTATAATTTAAAAAAAATCCACATTCCACATAGTCAATACCGATTAAAAAAATATAACTATGGGTTATGATTTTACATATTTATATTAAAAAGTTTGAAAGAATATCAAAAGTGTTAAATCTTATTTAGTACGTAAAACCACCAATGAATTCTTATATAACTCATAGACCAATATTTGCTGAAGTATGATATATAAAAAAAGAGAAAAGTACATAAAAGAAAATGATTTGGTAAATTTGGTGATTGTATGTTCACAATATCTACGGAGTTAAGTAAAAAAAGAGCCCCTTACAGGAATACAGAACATCAAAAGTTCAAGACTTTCAAATAAAGAGTATAAAAACTTGGAAAGGTCGCGAAGAAAATAATCTCCACTCGCCAAAAATATTTTATTTGATAGCTTTAATCAAATATTGAACCCTTAATATCTTATTTTATATCTTCTAATATTCGATATTTTCCTACTAGAAGTAAACTGTAATGTATAAAAATAAAATAAAATTACCGGTGTGTCGGTAAAAATGTGAAGTAAATGTCAATTTGCGGCAATTGTGGTAGCTTAAATTGTGGTATGATTTAAAACAACAATTTTTTTGTGATAAAACTCTAGGTTTCCCATTTTTCAATCTCGTCATCATTAACCTTATCTACCATTTGAATAGTGATATTTGCTAAGTAAAATTTTGATTAAAAATGCATTTGAATTTTGTCTAGCTTTGGAGTTTTTTTTTGTCTTAATGTTGTGCTTCATAATTTCTTCAGCTTCTTCAAACACTTATCCGTACCCTATGGTGCATAGGGCACTGCATCACATAAACGCAGTGTTATCTTGATTCATAAAACATGAAGGAAAGGTGATCAGCCCTTCACTTCCGTAACTAGTCCAGGGTAATATATATAATAAATAATAAATAAATAATTTATTATAAACTAAAATTATAGTAAAAAAATCACTTATATCTATTTGACCCCCTCTCCTGGAAATCAAATCCGGGACCTCCAGCAAGGTAGCCAAGCGTGCTGACCATTACACCACGGAGGCGAACAAAATTAAATGTTTACTAATTGTGTATGCTCACAAAATCAACGTCATGTATATTTACTAAATATTTTCAAGGTATGTATCTTAATATATTTTAAACATATATATATATATATATATATATATATATATATATATATATATATATATATATATATATATATATATATATATATATATATATATATATATATATATATATATATATATATATATATATATATATATATATATATATATATATATATATATATATATATATATATATATATATATATATATATATATATATATATATATATATATATATATATATATATATATATATATATATATATATATATATATATATATATATATATATATATATATATACATATATTTATATATATATATATATATATATATATATATATATATATATATATATATATATATATATATATATATATATATATATATATATATATATATATATATAAATATATATACATATTATTTATCTTGAAAATCTTAAAGATGCGAGACTTGGCTGCTTTCGACACCTGTCAAAAAGAAACTACTAGATGAATTTGTCAATTTTTGAAAAGTGTCATCCGAATAATGCCATTGAGTAATGCAAACAGATTTTGAGGAATAATTGATTGATAAGTCAAAAATATAATAAATAAGTCTATTTTCTTTCAAAATAATTTATCTTACGATTACATCACGTTATTATTTGTTTACCAGTATAAATAATTAGTTATTTATGTAAACTATATAAAATTGAATAACTTTATTAAACCACTTTTTTATTTAAACAATTTAACCTACCGATTTAGACAAGAACCTTGTCATCATCAGGGTTTATTTTAATTAAAAAACATTTAAATACTCTCACCAAAAACTTCCACACACTCCGTAAAAATCCTTAAATTGTATTAATAGAAAAGTGGTTCAAACTAAGTTATTTAATTTTATAAAGTTCATAAAATGTGCCACAAGAAAAGTTATTAATGTATTGTGATGGTTTCAAGTTTGATTTTCTTCTGTTTTTAATGTAAAAGTTAAGAAATTAATTAAGCTAACGAGTATAAAGCTTCTAAAAAAGGCTTTAAGTTTACCAACATCAACTTTTATTGCTCAACTTCCATATATATTATATATTTCCAAGGTTCTGTTGACAATTCCTTTGGGTAGTTGTCTCTCTCGAAGTTAAGTTTTCAATATTTTGGGTAACCTCTTAAACGATCCACCCGAGTTTGGCATAGTTTAGCATATACAAGTGGCTAAAGGTGATTCCAAGACTTTCGAAATCTGAACAGAAAGCTTCCACTTAGTATAATTTGCGAAGATGTGTGAGATATTATTTAGAGGAATAGTAATTATTGAATACCTGGCTTGAGAGAATCTTAACGATAATTCGTCAAGTATTTAAGGTGCTGTTAAAATTATTATTCATTGATTTAGAATAAACTATGGGGAAGTCCGCCTCCATAGTGTAATGGTCAGCACGCTCGGCTACCGTTCTGGAGGATCCTGGTTCAATTCCCAGGGGGGGGTAAAATAAATATGAGTGATTTTTTCACTGTAATATTTATTCAATATTACCCTGGACTGGTACCTGAAGCGGAGGGCTGATCACCTTTCCTTCATGTGTAAACGATCAAGATAACACTGCGTTTATATGACACAGTACCCTATGCACCATTGGGATGCGGATAAGGGTTTTACTATGGGGAATAAAATGACGATATAAATATCAAAATAAAACACTTGTTTAACACCAATTTTGAGTTTATTAATGTAAACACGACTAGTTTCGAGAGCACCTGTAATTCTCAATACTAGTCGTGTTTATATTAACAAACTCAAATGTACAACTACAAGTGTTTATTTTTTATTCTTAAATAATAACTGATCTTAAGAGAGTATTGGTATTTATTTTTTTTTTTATACAGGAAGAAATTCCATTTAATCTTCCAGTAATATCTTTATTTGGGAAATAAATGCAATAATATTACAAATACTTACATCACTTAGCAAAACAAAGGAACGAAGGCAAAATAAAGGATTAGGTAAATTATCAAGAGTTAATTTTATGAAAATTGTAAAATGTTAATATTCTTAATTTTTCTCTCTTTTTTTTTGTGTATATTGGGTTTAAATGGTTAAAAATAAAAAAATGTATAAAAATGGTTAAAAACAAAAAAAAAAGAACTCCACCGACAAGACGTACAAGGTGCCCTGGTTAGCCTCTGCATTTTTTTGAAAATATGTTTAAAATTGTGATTTAAATAAAAGTATGCAATTTATGTTACTAAAAAATAAATAAATAAACCCTTTTTTAGTCTATAATTTTAGTACAACGGTAGTCTCGAAAAAGACCCATGTAAAGGTAGTTAATCATTTGGTAGAAGAATTTGCTTACGGTGTACCCAAAAATAATAATAATAATAATAAAACCCTTATCCGCACCCCAATGGTGCATAGGGCACTGCGTCATATAAACGCAGTGTTATCTTGATAGTTTATACATGAAGGAAAGGTGATCAGCTTTCCGCTTCAGGTACCAGTCCAGGGTAATATTGAATAAATATTACAGTGAAAAAATCACTAATATTTATTTTACCCCCCTTGGGAATCGAACCCGGGAACTTCAGAACGGTAGCCGAGCGTGCTGACCATAACACTACGAAGGCGGACAAAAAACGAACTAAAAATTATCTTTAACTCTTAAAATTGAATCACATATACTTTATGACTACATTTTAAAACTGTCATATAATGTTTTAATTACTACATAATTTATTAAATTATAGTTGCCTATATGACTGAAGACTCATTAAACATTGTATCAATATTTAAAATGGTAGGACGAGCTATCCAATGGAGGAAATCAGATATTATTTTCGATGTAATTATCTAACGATGTTGTTTGATTTTATTATAAGTTTTTTTACAGCATAGATTAATTTAATGTATGTATCAGTCTGGCTAAAATTTATATTTTCAAGTATATTTAAATGATAAATTTCTCATTAATACAGTTGTTTAATTCATTAATATGGGTGTCTCAACGTGAGGTAAAGTATCTTACATTTTTAAATTAAAGAATAAGGGTATGAGCAAACAAGAATATAAGTATGAGTATGGCTCTTGTTTCGTACGGAAACAAGAGCCGACACCGCGAGAACAAAAAGCCTTTTTAGGACATCCGAAATGAAGACTCTACGACCCATTGCAGGCCTAATACTTCGCGACAGAGTAAGAAACTAAGATATAAGAAAACTCTGCGATGTTGAAGATGTTGTGCGATGGGGAAGAGAAAGAAGACGTTTTTGGAGAGATCATGTGAGAAGAGTGAGTTCGGATCGAGTGGTGAGGGTGGCAGCGGACAGCAGCATAGACGGGATCAGACCCCCAGGAAGACCATCTAAACGATGGAGGGATAGCTGGTCTTCCACCTCCAAGAATGACAGGACCTAGTCCTAAAAGAAGAAGAAGAGTATGAGCATTCCTGGGCTTACAACCTGGCATCTCAACTTGAGACACCCAAATCATAAATTGATAAGTTTTAAATGCTCATAATTTAACAGGCGATAGATGCTTTATTTCAATTTGAGATACCAATACTAAATATTGATATATCATTCGTAGGGTAAATAATTCCGATTCTGATAGATATTTACATATATAAATAGCGTTGAGGGTTAAAAAACGATAAACAATATTAATGTAATGAAAGTAGGTCATTTCCTGTGAAAAAATTGTACTTTAGAATACATTATTTACACTTTTAATTTGAATTTAATTCGGTAATAACCACTTTGAAAAAAAAAAGTGCTATAAACTTACCAAAATCAAGATAAGAAATGAATAGATATTACCTCAAAAAGACTGCCGGATCAACCAACAAAATTACAAAAATTACTTTTATAACAGGCGAAAAGCTTCAATTTTCTATTTCAAAAGTGTTTTCTGTATCGAGCGAGCTTTCATATATACGGTGGAATTTTTCATAATCTTTTCAGGAACATAAAATGGTGCACGTGTGACGTTAATATACGTGCAAACCTGTAGAATAGAAGCAAACTCGTAAAAGCTTCTGTTAATAAAAAGCACACGTGTTGCGCACACTTGGTTGGCTCTATAACGGGAACGAAAACCAAGAAAAAATAAATATTTTTTATTTGCAAGGTTTATTTCAAAATATAAGCTTAAAATAAAATTATGATGAAATAGAAGATATTAAAAATAAATCTTCAGTTGGTGAAAATATGTACCGTTTACAATGTTGTTATATCAACCGTTTTCATCATATTCATGTATAATTCTGCTGAAAAAGGGTCTTTTTATATTTTTATTTGACATCTCAGCATAGATGAAGAAGAATATGATAGTCTGGGCATTTACAGAGCTTACACAGGCCGACAGATCTTGGTTAAGTGGTTACATTACCATATTCTTCTTCATCTTTGTTGAGATGTTAAAAAAAACACTGGATATAATCCAGATTTGCAAACAAATATTTGGACTCACTCACTTGGAATTGTTGTAAGGGTCTTTTTCTTCATAGAAGCCAAAGTAATGCACATTTCTGCTTGAAATATTATCAAAACGGAAGTGTTATTATTTATCCTGATCATTTTTAGAGACTGTATTGTACATAGAGAATTTGGTTTAAGGCTCATTATTTCACGGTGTTAGCTTAGGGACTCTTTAGAATCTATTCCCAAACAACATTTAAACCTCTCCTTAATAAACATTTACCCTACATCCTCAAAGTCTTCATATTAATCCTTACAGTGTCCCTAAACATGTTTATTTAGATTCAACAAGTGCGTAGAAAAAGTATTAAATTGGTTGGAACGTAAGTATTATATTTTGGTTTCGAATCAAAGCATTTTTTTGGTAGTATTTTTATACTTCATGTAAAGTACGAGTATAAAATATTGAAATATAAAAAAAATAAGTGGACTGTTATTAAAAATCGAATCAAGACAGACAAGGCTGAAACATTACTTCTATTTTTACCTATCAATACAGGTTTAAACTGGTTTATTGGTTTGAAAATATTGACTTTACTCTTCTCAGACAAAGCCAACTCTCCCTGACAATCAAATTTTTAAGTGATAATAAATAAAATAATTAAAGTTAAATTGAAGTTACTTTAATGAAGAAATAAAAGGCTAATTCAATTCAAACACTTATCCACACCCCAATGGTGCATAGGGTACTGCATTATATAAACACAGTGTTATTTTGATCGTTAACACACGAAAGAAAGGTGATCAGCCCTCCGCTTCAGGTACCAGTCCAGGGTAATACTGAATAAATATTAGAGTGAAAAAATCACTTATATGTATTTGACCCCTCCTGGGAATCAAATCTGGGACCTCCAGAACGGTAGCCGAGCGTGCTAACCATTACACTACGGAGGCGGACAAAAATAAAAGGCAAATTGAAAAATAATATAAAAATAAAAATTTATCGAAAAAACTCACGTTATATTAAAAATGAATTAGAAAGCAGAAAGTCAATGCAGTATTTGTGATTTTTTACACTATATTGAGACTGTTTCCATCCTGCTGAAGATTTAATGATCTCATTTGCGTGACATATAAAAACGCAACCAGTACCTACCCTACCTTACTCAGTAGTACCAGCTTACCTTATTACCTATTCTACTGCCTACCTTAGTAAGTAGTACCTAGCTAACCTTACTACCTATTCTACTGCCTACCTTAATTAACTCTATATGCACGCCACTGTTTACTTTACACTTATGTATGTAATATTGCCTATTTTGTCAAATGCATTATAATGATGTGCTGTCTTAAGTGTGTATTCATTCAATAAGGTATTAACATATTATACTTTAGAACCATTAATTATTTATAAGGCTATTGGCAGAGACACCCTTTATCTCAAATCATCTATTTACATTCACAATACTAATAACACCCCATCTACCCCGCAATTAATGGTTCAAAGCTAGAGGGATTTTAGAAGACAAATATATAAATTGGATTCTTATCTAGATTTCAGTTAAATAGTTTATCTAATAAATTAAAATCCGGAAAAAGAATGAATAAATTAGTAGAATCTTTGAAAGATATCTTATTTAATGGGGGTTAAATTTTATTTTTAAATACTATTTAAATCCTTTTGGACATACTGTTATGCCATCATTAAAATCCCAATATTTTTTTATAATAGATAAAAGTCTGTTTTAAGATAAAATAATCTTATAGCAGACGTATTCAATCAAATATCTAAAATTCCATAAGATAATAAAGAACTTTTTTTAAAATTTTAATTAAACATCTAATATTATTTGTTTTTTACAAAAATCACGGCTTAATTATTTTTATTACTTACTGAATTAACATTATTGTAAAAAAAATAGCCTGATGATTTCAATATGAATATAACACTCGAATAAGACCATATTTGAGTTTATTTATATAACACAAGTTTTTTTAAATGTAATTAGATTTTTAACCACTGGATTTTAAAACCAATTAACCCGACTTCAACCATTTACATACTAACTAACCATCACGCCGCTTCCCAGCAGGGGAAGGCAGAGAGAATTAACCTCCAATCCACCCTGTCTTTGCAAAAAATTTTCGTCTGTTCCACATTCATTCATCTCCTCATACATACCCGGTCATTATTTCGACTCCTGGCCCATTTTGAAACTTTATGGAATTTCATCAGGGTTTATTTTAATTAAAAAACATTTAAATACTCTCACCAAAAACTTCCACACACTCCGTAAAAATCCTTAAATTGTATTAATAGAAAAGTGGTTCAAACTAAGTTATTTAATTTTATAAAGTTCATAAAATGTGCCACAAGAAAAGTTATTAATGTATTGTGATGGTTTCAAGTTTGATTTTCTTCTGTTTTTAATGTAAAAGTTAAGAAATTAATTAAGCTAACGAGTATAAAGCTTCTAAAAAAGGCTTTAAGTTTACCAACATCAACTTTTATTGCTCAACTTCCATATATATTATATATTTCCAAGGTTCTGTTGACAATTCCTTTGGGTAGTTGTCTCTCTCGAAGTTAAGTTTTCAATATTTTGGGTAACCTCTTAAACGATCCACCCGAGTTTGGCATAGTTTAGCATATACAAGTGGCTAAAGGTGATTCCAAGACTTTCGAAATCTGAACAGAAAGCTTCCACTTAGTATAATTTGCGAAGATGTGTGAGATATTATTTAGAGGAATAGTAATTATTGAATACCTGGCTTGAGAGAATCTTAACGATAATTCGTCAAGTATTTAAGGTGCTGTTAAAATTATTATTCATTGATTTAGAATAAACTATGGGGAAGTCCGCCTCCATAGTGTAATGGTCAGCACGCTCGGCTACCGTTCTGGAGGATCCTGGTTCAATTCCCAGGGGGGGGTAAAATAAATATGAGTGATTTTTTCACTGTAATATTTATTCAATATTACCCTGGACTGGTACCTGAAGCGGAGGGCTGATCACCTTTCCTTCATGTGTAAACGATCAAGATAACACTGCGTTTATATGACACAGTACCCTATGCACCATTGGGATGCGGATAAGGGTTTTACTATGGGGAATAAAATGACGATATAAATATCAAAATAAAACACTTGTTTAACACCAATTTTGAGTTTATTAATGTAAACACGACTAGTTTCGAGAGCACCTGTAATTCTCAATACTAGTCGTGTTTATATTAACAAACTCAAATGTACAACTACAAGTGTTTATTTTTTATTCTTAAATAATAACTGATCTTAAGAGAGTATTGGTATTTATTTTTTTTTTTATACAGGAAGAAATTCCATTTAATCTTCCAGTAATATCTTTATTTGGGAAATAAATGCAATAATATTACAAATACTTACATCACTTAGCAAAACAAAGGAACGAAGGCAAAATAAAGGATTAGGTAAATTATCAAGAGTTAATTTTATGAAAATTGTAAAATGTTAATATTCTTAATTTTTCTCTCTTTTTTTTTGTGTATATTGGGTTTAAATGGTTAAAAATAAAAAAATGTATAAAAATGGTTAAAAACAAAAAAAAAAGAACTCCACCGACAAGACGTACAAGGTGCCCTGGTTAGCCTCTGCATTTTTTTGAAAATATGTTTAAAATTGTGATTTAAATAAAAGTATGCAATTTATGTTACTAAAAAATAAATAAATAAACCCTTTTTTAGTCTATAATTTTAGTACAACGGTAGTCTCGAAAAAGACCCATGTAAAGGTAGTTAATCATTTGGTAGAAGAATTTGCTTACGGTGTACCCAAAAATAATAATAATAATAATAAAACCCTTATCCGCACCCCAATGGTGCATAGGGCACTGCGTCATATAAACGCAGTGTTATCTTGATAGTTTATACATGAAGGAAAGGTGATCAGCTTTCCGCTTCAGGTACCAGTCCAGGGTAATATTGAATAAATATTACAGTGAAAAAATCACTAATATTTATTTTACCCCCCTTGGGAATCGAACCCGGGAACTTCAGAACGGTAGCCGAGCGTGCTGACCATAACACTACGAAGGCGGACAAAAAACGAACTAAAAATTATCTTTAACTCTTAAAATTGAATCACATATACTTTATGACTACATTTTAAAACTGTCATATAATGTTTTAATTACTACATAATTTATTAAATTATAGTTGCCTATATGACTGAAGACTCATTAAACATTGTATCAATATTTAAAATGGTAGGACGAGCTATCCAATGGAGGAAATCAGATATTATTTTCGATGTAATTATCTAACGATGTTGTTTGATTTTATTATAAGTTTTTTTACAGCATAGATTAATTTAATGTATGTATCAGTCTGGCTAAAATTTATATTTTCAAGTATATTTAAATGATAAATTTCTCATTAATACAGTTGTTTAATTCATTAATATGGGTGTCTCAACGTGAGGTAAAGTATCTTACATTTTTAAATTAAAGAATAAGGGTATGAGCAAACAAGAATATAAGTATGAGTATGGCTCTTGTTTCGTACGGAAACAAGAGCCGACACCGCGAGAACAAAAAGCCTTTTTAGGACATCCGAAATGAAGACTCTACGACCCATTGCAGGCCTAATACTTCGCGACAGAGTAAGAAACTAAGATATAAGAAAACTCTGCGATGTTGAAGATGTTGTGCGATGGGGAAGAGAAAGAAGACGTTTTTGGAGAGATCATGTGAGAAGAGTGAGTTCGGATCGAGTGGTGAGGGTGGCAGCGGACAGCAGCATAGACGGGATCAGACCCCCAGGAAGACCATCTAAACGATGGAGGGATAGCTGGTCTTCCACCTCCAAGAATGACAGGACCTAGTCCTAAAAGAAGAAGAAGAGTATGAGCATTCCTGGGCTTACAACCTGGCATCTCAACTTGAGACACCCAAATCATAAATTGATAAGTTTTAAATGCTCATAATTTAACAGGCGATAGATGCTTTATTTCAATTTGAGATACCAATACTAAATATTGATATATCATTCGTAGGGTAAATAATTCCGATTCTGATAGATATTTACATATATAAATAGCGTTGAGGGTTAAAAAACGATAAACAATATTAATGTAATGAAAGTAGGTCATTTCCTGTGAAAAAATTGTACTTTAGAATACATTATTTACACTTTTAATTTGAATTTAATTCGGTAATAACCACTTTGAAAAAAAAAAGTGCTATAAACTTACCAAAATCAAGATAAGAAATGAATAGATATTACCTCAAAAAGACTGCCGGATCAACCAACAAAATTACAAAAATTACTTTTATAACAGGCGAAAAGCTTCAATTTTCTATTTCAAAAGTGTTTTCTGTATCGAGCGAGCTTTCATATATACGGTGGAATTTTTCATAATCTTTTCAGGAACATAAAATGGTGCACGTGTGACGTTAATATACGTGCAAACCTGTAGAATAGAAGCAAACTCGTAAAAGCTTCTGTTAATAAAAAGCACACGTGTTGCGCACACTTGGTTGGCTCTATAACGGGAACGAAAACCAAGAAAAAATAAATATTTTTTATTTGCAAGGTTTATTTCAAAATATAAGCTTAAAATAAAATTATGATGAAATAGAAGATATTAAAAATAAATCTTCAGTTGGTGAAAATATGTACCGTTTACAATGTTGTTATATCAACCGTTTTCATCATATTCATGTATAATTCTGCTGAAAAAGGGTCTTTTTATATTTTTATTTGACATCTCAGCATAGATGAAGAAGAATATGATAGTCTGGGCATTTACAGAGCTTACACAGGCCGACAGATCTTGGTTAAGTGGTTACATTACCATATTCTTCTTCATCTTTGTTGAGATGTTAAAAAAAACACTGGATATAATCCAGATTTGCAAACAAATATTTGGACTCACTCACTTGGAATTGTTGTAAGGGTCTTTTTCTTCATAGAAGCCAAAGTAATGCACATTTCTGCTTGAAATATTATCAAAACGGAAGTGTTATTATTTATCCTGATCATTTTTAGAGACTGTATTGTACATAGAGAATTTGGTTTAAGGCTCATTATTTCACGGTGTTAGCTTAGGGACTCTTTAGAATCTATTCCCAAACAACATTTAAACCTCTCCTTAATAAACATTTACCCTACATCCTCAAAGTCTTCATATTAATCCTTACAGTGTCCCTAAACATGTTTATTTAGATTCAACAAGTGCGTAGAAAAAGTATTAAATTGGTTGGAACGTAAGTATTATATTTTGGTTTCGAATCAAAGCATTTTTTTGGTAGTATTTTTATACTTCATGTAAAGTACGAGTATAAAATATTGAAATATAAAAAAAATAAGTGGACTGTTATTAAAAATCGAATCAAGACAGACAAGGCTGAAACATTACTTCTATTTTTACCTATCAATACAGGTTTAAACTGGTTTATTGGTTTGAAAATATTGACTTTACTCTTCTCAGACAAAGCCAACTCTCCCTGACAATCAAATTTTTAAGTGATAATAAATAAAATAATTAAAGTTAAATTGAAGTTACTTTAATGAAGAAATAAAAGGCTAATTCAATTCAAACACTTATCCACACCCCAATGGTGCATAGGGTACTGCATTATATAAACACAGTGTTATTTTGATCGTTAACACACGAAAGAAAGGTGATCAGCCCTCCGCTTCAGGTACCAGTCCAGGGTAATACTGAATAAATATTAGAGTGAAAAAATCACTTATATGTATTTGACCCCTCCTGGGAATCAAATCTGGGAC